>NC_048224.1:107044809-107220720 GCF_002007445.2 Ailuropoda melanoleuca | reverse complement strand
CTCTTGCAAGAGACCTAGATGTGCCCTCAGGTTTGAGAACCAATGCTCTCCACCAATGGTTTTGAACCAGAACGATAATCTGGGGTCTTAAAAAGTACCGAGCTGGGTTCTCACTTCAAGTTAGGAAGCTAAGGCGGCATTATTACTGTGGTCTCCATCTTGCAAATGGGGAAAAGCAGGGTAGGCAAAGTACTTGTCCAAGTGTGCACAGTTAACGAGTCGGGGTGCTGGGACTGAAATCCAAGACTTTTTATCCCAGAATTCCTGTTGTTTCTGCTCCCCTACCCTGTGTGCTGAGGGCATTTACAGGATGGAATCCCAAAGTGGAGACTGCTGTCGTTTGTACTGTTCTGCCTACAGTCTGGGCTGAAAAGCCCATCAATCTAACTTCTTTCAAACGAACTCTATTCTATGAGGTCCTTCACATCACTTGGCATTTCTCCCAATCAGTCACCACGTATACACTTAATTTCTTTTTAAAAGCCACCTGGTTTTGTTTTTTGTTCCTGCGTATGCCTTTTTGTTAAGTGGGTGAGGGATGTGTAATCTATCTCATGCATAATTTGTTTAAGACAAGTCATTAAAAATGCACTAAAGTTTAATATGCTGTATATGTTCCTGCTAGAATTCTTTTTCCCCATGTAAATGATTTTGAAAGTTTTAAAAATAGTTTTTCAGGTTTTATTGCATGCCATTGTTTGCCATGCCTCGTTTTAAAGCTCTAAAATTAACATTTCTTTCCTATCAATTTTATCTTCTGTTTGCCTCTTATTGATTTTTTTTTTTTTTTTACCCTCTGCGTGTCTAATGGAAACAGAGCTAATGGGTCTTTGCTTTGTTTATTCCCTTGCTTATGCAGCAACGTTGTTTTGATGCGGTCAGCATAGCTCTAGGAATAGGGCGTTGAGTGGCAGCAAAGGGAGCTCACCAGCACGCTCCATTTTATTTGCGGAGACTCTCAAGGAATCTTCTCTTTCGTCCTCTTCTTCTTCTACTGCCTCCGTTCCTTTTTGTTTGTCTCATTTCGTTGGGTTCTGGTGAGGTGCCCTCATTTTCCTTCAAGGATATCCTTGTGAGTGATAATCACAAAAGATATATAACCTCCCGGAGTGGCCGGGAAGATCAAACCAAGTGGGCCCTGTGAGCGGCTTCGCCCTGATTCATGAGGTAATCACGACTTCTTACTAATCTGCCACCACCAGCACTGGCTCTTTAAGAAGCAGGGAGAATCCTTGAGGGGGGATGGTGGTGGCGGGGTGCTGATTGCTGTATTTTATCTACCGACCCACGGAGAACACGGAAGAAGTACACCTTTCATTTATTCTTTAATACACGTAAGCTGTATTTATTGAGGTTTCTTTGCTAGGGGTGGGAAACGCAGAGTTTAAAAACGTGAACATTGCCAAAATCCATCACACCGATGATTGTGTCTTTTGTCAAATTTCAATTATCTGCGATAATAAGCATCAAGCATAGAATTAGAGACAAGTAGATATGCAGAGTCAAAGACAAAAAGGAGTGGACCTTCCCCTGACAAATGAGCGATGTTATCATTTGTTACTGAGTTCAACTACCTAGTCTAATATGGATGGATTAAACCTTAAGATAATCACTAAGTTTCGCACAGAATACCATGGTTTCTCTCTTTGCCCTCCAAATCTCTCACTAGACTCACCAGCATAGCAAAGCAGCAGATCTAGCCTCTGATGCAAATATTAATGAGCAGTGAAATGGCCCAAAGGCAGGAAAGAGGGAGAAGAGAGGGGCCTTGATAACCACAAATGGATAATTATTCTCTAGGTAACTAAAAGCTGACGCCACGAGAGGATACAACTCAAAATACTGATAAAATGACAAAAAAACATTTCTTGTGGAATTCTTTTCTGAACTTTGCAGACATTTCACTTGTGGAGTTCTCTTTTGAACATTCCAGAAATGATCAGTATGAGGCCCTTTTATCAAGTGATTTGCAACTCCCAAGCATTGGCTTACTGTTCTTCTCCGGAGCCTGGGCAGTAGGGGCGCATGAGACCCAGGGCAGGGGTGGGAACTTGAGCTCTGTATCTTTCCCTGATTTGTTGCGAGGCTTAAAACAAGTCAGCTTATCACCAGCTCTCTATTTTCTTATCTGTTTAGGCAGGATGATGTTGGCTTCTCACCCAGCAAATATATTTAAAAGATTCATGGAAGAGTGCTCGCATAGTAACTTTGAACATTTTATGTCAAAGTGATACACCATTCTTGTTATACCATTAAAATAATAGAGAAATATTGACCTCACTTTTATCTAAATGCAGAACACCACCATCCTAAGGGCTGTATTTAAAAGGCCTAAGCATTTGGTTTCAATGTTTGCTAGAAGTTAGGAACAGGGATGGTTAAGCGTAGCTTATGGCCCATATTTTCTCTCAGATGTCTATTGCACACACCACACATCTTTCAGATTTTCTCCAAATCAGTTGACTGGACTCTGAAGATGTTTCTTTTACTCTCTTTCCTCCATCCAACCCAGCACCCTTGTTCCTGGCTGTTCAGACCTGAGAATTGGGAGGGTCTTCCTAAGCCCATCAACTGTCTCTGTCCCCTGGTGGCTACTCTTTTGGTAATTTCAGTGATCAATGACAGGTGAGGATAAGTTACCTTAATTTGGCCCCCCTAAGGTCTGTAAGGAGTTAACTAAATACAAGAGATAAAAGACTAAGAAAAAACTGATTAAATGGTTGTGATCATGGATGACTAATACTGTTTATTAGGGCTAAAAAAATAATTCAACTGTGCCAGTGGCTTTTCAAGATTCCTCAAATATGAAAATACATAACCGTGCATTGTACTGCAAGTTAGTAAATAAAAATTGGGGACTTAGAGCATAAGCAGCATTGACTGGGCCCTGGATAAGATGCAAAATGGCTAGGAGGCATTATCATCAGGAAGATTACAGTCTCACGGAATAGATGAAAGTACCTGAAATTTAGAAATGTACCGATCTCTTCAGCAATTAAAATGTCAACTAAAAACCATGGCAAAAGGAGATTTAAAGTAAAAAAATATATAATGTGTAAGTCCTTGTTAATTAATGCTTACCTTCCTATTTAAAGTATTTTTTAAGCTTGATTTCTTCCAAATGTGGTATAAACCTCACTAATTATATGTACATACTGAGTATCAGACCATATTAAGTTAGCACTAAGGTGTAGCTAGCTCCGAAAGAGAAGGGGACAAGTATTTCAAAGTTCTTCATAATTTGAAAGAGCCTTTTAGGTCAGGAAATGAGGACTATAACATCTGGTTAAAACTAAAAGAGAATTTTAACTAATTGTTCAAGCTGGACAATAGCCAAAACCCTGGAGTTAGGACACCTGGAGAATATCCATATAATGTTTCTAGAGAAATATATTCTGGTAAGGAACCAAATAATGGAACTTGAAAGACTAATGAGGGGAATGGAGAAATTTTAGGAAACAAATTTATGGAATGATGTTGTATAATCATGTTTGAAGCTTTAGAAGACAACCAGGGTTACACGCAGAACAAAAGAAAAAAGAAACACTATGGAATCTGTGTTGTTTAAAAAAAGAAATCTTCAAAGTTCTGTTTACACAAACAGACCAAGGAGGTTTGCTACTGCCGTTTTCTTCACATACCACATATAGTTGCCGTGGAGTGAGGCAGATTTAGGGTTATCTTTCATTTCAATTTTGATAAATATTTCAGTTCCCCTAAAAACCAAAGAGAGTGCATTACGTTTGAGGGAGTCACAGTTAGTGAAGACAAAAGAGAAACAGGAGAAATTTCGAGTTTTAGATTACAAGTAAGAAAAATGAAAATCCTTAGAAAATGTGTTGAGTAACCCTTTGGCGCTCCTGTTGCTCAGCCAGCCGCCCTCCCCACGCCCTCAAAAAAGTCAAAGTATTTAAAAATAAGCCACTGGGTGATTGATTTAATAAATTCTAATGTTCTTGGCACAATGGCTGCACAAACGGATTTCATATTCTTGTATGGTATTAATAGGTCCAATGTCATGAAGGGTGTGGGTCCTGACCTTGTCGATGAGACCATCTCTGGTTCTTTGGCTCTGTCCTCACCAGTATGTACCATGATCTGCTAAGACTGAATGCTTTTGCTTCACACTGCAAATTTGGAGACAGAACCAAAATTTTTGTTTATAGTTGTGAATTGGAAAGGAGACTGACATTAGGGACAGTAAACCAAAGACCACAGTTGCCACCACTGAAATCACAGTGTTAATGAAGGGAAGTATGACACAGCTCTAATTATAGATACTAACTTGCCCATCTGTATAAGATGCCCAAGCAGGAGAGCTATTGAGACAATACAGATCGGGTTTTAAAGAACCAGTACGAAAATTTGGATTTCTAAGTACAAATTAAAAAGCAATGTCTTATGGATTTAAAAGATCAAAGAGTCAAGTAATTCTAGGTACTAGATTTAATTAGTTTAATTTCAACTAAAACATTGAAATAAATACGGAGGGGAAAATTACTAATCAACCTCTAGGTAATAATAGCAGAATGGTGAGCACTAAGTATTTTAAAAAGAATAAATAATGATAAGAAAATATGATTACTTTCTTGATAGGATTCTGGAAGATTAAGTCGATATTGCTATATTATACTTTGTTTTTGGTTTTACAGATCATGAAATTATATTTGCAAATTTTATGCAAATTTACGAAGAGATTAATGTTGTCATGTTCTATAGACTTAGGACAAAGAAAATCCTGCTGAGACCATTGGTTCAAAAATGTATAAAGAGATTCCAAGGTCATGGATTCTGTGTCTAGAAGAGCTGGGTAGTTTCATTCTCTTTTTATAGCCACATTTCTCACCCTTTTTTGGATTGGATATGTCCTATAAATGCTTGTTCTGACTTCTCTGGCCCATTCTTGGGATCAACCACAAGTTTATGTGGTATCATCATTATATCATTCATTCTTTCAATGAGTACTCTTTTGAACACTTACCGTATTGCCCAGGCGCTGTTTGAAGTACGTAGGTTATATCACTGAACTAAACAAATGAAATCCTTTCCCTAGTGGAGTTTACATTATGGTGGCTGGAGGCAAACAATAAACATGATAAATACGCAAATTATATAGTATGTGAGAAGGTGATTTGTGTTATAGAAAAAAGAAAAATTAGAACAGAGTAAGTGTATTGAGTTTGTGGTGAAGGAGTACAGTTTTAAATAGAGTGGTCAGGGGAGGTCTAATCGGGAAGATGACATTTGAACAGACTTGAATGCCATCAGTGAGTCAGCCACATCGGGCAGAAAAGTGTACCAGGTGGAGGGAACAGACAACACGGAAATCCCAAGGAGGGAATGTGGAACTGGGGAACTCAGTAGCAAATAAGGTCAGAGAGTTAACAGTGGACCCAAACATATTAAGTCCTTTTGGCCTTTGTAAGCACTTTAGCTTTTAATCTGAGTGACGGGGGTGTCATCAGACAGATTCGCATAGAGGAATGAAACGATCTGACTTAGGATTTGAAAGGATCATTCTGGCAGATGTTGAAAATAGACTCTAAGTGGACAAGGATAGAAGCAGCATGACCTATTCTGAGGCTCTTATTATTATACAGGGTTAACTTTATAGACTATAATTATTTTAGGAATTGCAGCCTTCAATTTTATAGCTTAAATTCCATGAATACAAATATTTTTATTTCAGTTATATATTTAAGATGAAATTATTTCCAAGAGTCATTTATTGAAATAATATTTGATCCTCAAATTTTCAAGAACATAAATCAAATACATAATTTAATTAGTGTAATGATTTATGTGTGCAATATTTTACAGCATTCTATATGCTTTCGCAGGCAAGGACTTATTTCAACCCTTGTAAAGACCCTGTGAGCCTGGAGAGCTGATGATCAGCATCTCATCCAAGGCAAAGACATTTCATTCAACTAGTTAGTGGCTGAACCAGGATGGGAATGCAGGCGTCTGACTCCAAGCCCAAAGCTCTTTCCGCTCTATCACTCTGTCCAGACAAGTCTTTGGAATTTGTTGTAATAGGACATGACCTACATTAAAATTACTGTTAATGACCTACAACTAAAGGAAATTTTCAGAAAGTATTAAATTGGAGGGGAAGGGGTAGTGCACAGGCAATTAATGGAAAATAAATAATAAAAATCAATCCTGATAACTCTGGTACTTTATTTCCTGACCTCTTACTTTCACCTAAAAGTCACTTATTCAAATACTACCAGAAATTGGAGCGCACCCAAGGTCAAAACTTATGGTGGTGTGGCTACTAGCCAAAGCTAACTTTCTGTCAAAAGTATCTTTAAATGAGGCTAAGCTGAAGGTGCCTTCTAGGTCAAATATAAAGGCATTTCAAAAACCTTGGGTCGAACACACTTCTTAAAAAATTAAATGATGTGAGATTTGTCAGAATTTAGTAAGGTCTGTGAAACTCCATTTAAGAAGTTAAACTACCATAGATCATCATGATGCTTGCCAGCCTTTTAAGCTTTAAAACTCTTTTTCCAAATCAGGTTGAAAAAACAGTCAGATTTTTACTTTAAATTTCGCTGCCAATGGCTTCTCTCTCCCTATCCTCTTTGCATCTCAAAAATTGGGCAACCCTTCTTATATTTGCCGAATATAAGATATTTCTTGATATATGATTTCAAACTTTCTAACAAATTTGACCTCGAGTAAGGGTTTTGAAATTTGCCCTACATCTCTGGATTCTACCACCATCACGTACCACTAATCAATCTTAGAAACTGCACTTCTTAGGTTGACCAGTAGGCTCACTTTGTTGGGCTCAGCTATGAGTCCAGAGAATTCAATTTCTTTGTGTTTCCTTTGGTTGAGAGGGGAAAGCAGTGTGAAGAACAAAGTTAAGAAAGCTGGGATGCAGAATTTTTTCTTAAATAAAGTGACCTAATATAACTAGATTGGGTGTAAAATAACTTTTATTGAGCTCCTACAGTGTGTCAGGTACTGGATTGGATGCTTTCNGAACACAAGCAGGGGTAGTGGGAGAGGAAGAAGCAGGCTCACAGCAGAGGAGCCTGATGTGGGGCTCGATCCCAGAACGCTGGGATCACGCCCTGAGCGTGAAGGCAGACGCTTAACCACTGTGCCACCCAGGCGCCCCTGGATTGGATGCTTTTNCTAATATAACTAGATTGGGTGTAAAATAACTTTTATTGAGCTCCTACAGTGTGTCAGGTACTGGATTGGATGCTTTCGCATTTTATTTTGTTTATTTCCACTCAGTCCTGCGAGAGAAATGTAAAATGTATTTGTTTTTTATTGATACAGACATTGAGTCTCAGAGAGTGTAAGTAACTTCTCTGAGAAAGAAGATGCCAACCAAAGGTTGTTTGACTCCAAATCTCACAGAGTTATTTGTTTTTGTTTTTGTTTTTTGGCCAGACTGACTCTCAAAATTAATATAACCCCAGATCTTACACACAATCTTCTGAGCCCTACGGCTTGCAAATCTTTCACATTGAATAGAGATGTGAAGGGCTTCAGGTGTCTGGAGATGCCATGTTCACACATATTGTGGCTACAGATTAAACTCATTCAGTTATTGGGAAAATATTCATGGACTTGAGGACAACTCAGTCCATAAAAACTGTAGTAAAAATTAAAGTTAATTACCTGAGATAGTATACATATCAGGACCAAATATTAGTCAATGACATCTACCCTATTAAGTGTTCTTTGTAAAAATCAAAAACTCCACTTGGCATCAAGAATGATGACAGAGGTAAAGATCAGAATCCAATTTCAGAGAGCCCCTTTTTTCAATTTTTGGTTTGGTTAAATATAATTACAAAAATGCAATATTATTAAAACCAGAAAAAAGTCATAAGAGAAAGTAAAAAGATTATGATGTATTCATCCAAGGAAAATATTGATGATTTCTGAAAGGAATGCTGACAGACTATAGGTGAAATCTGATTAGAAAATTAATGTCAGATATATTAGCCAAAGATGATCTCTCCATATTGACTTAAATCACATCGCTCACAAGAAGGCCCCTCCTAAGTCTCGGTATTCTTTCAGCTAAACCGACCTGGATTCAGAGCAATATTACTCCATTTTCCTCTTCATTGTCCTCAGGAAGATACCCTGGAACCCCTTTGTCTTTCTTTCCCTAAAGTCCGAAAGTTTGCTCCCTCAAGATCATTATGCTTTCTTCAAATTAAAAAGAAAATGACTTAATTTTTTTCCCCACTGACAAAAATCATACCATAACGTGTCATTGACATGGCTTTAGAGATACACGATCAATTCTTGAGATGTGGCTGGCTGTCAGTAAGACTCTGCCTTGTAGAAGTTACACAAAGTGAATTTATGAGGAATACTAAAACGTAAAACCTTACCAATTTTATTTTTTTCTACTTGCTTAATATTTGAACTTAATTTCATGGTGAAAAGACGTTGCACTTACCCGCACACTGTCAGACGGAGGCAATCTTTTCCAGGTTTGAGAGTTAAAATTTGGAAGAATAAGGAGAAAAAAATTAAAATGTGACCAAACAATAATGTGCTTCTCTCCCTCCTTAATTTTCCTTTCCTCTCTTCTTTTTCTTCCCCTTCAGCTTGCTCTCCTTTGTTCTACGAATTAACCGCCTAGGCAATAACCTGAATAGGTACAACAGAATCAACGCGTATGACCCCTTAGTACCATAGTGGAAAAAGATATCAACACTGATAAATACATGTGTTGTGATCCACACAGATACATCAGCATTCTCTGTAACAACTGGGTATTGTTTCATGAGAAATATGCACTGCTCAAGACTTTAAAGACTTTTTAGCTAAATACAAGTTAGTGTTTATGATTGTTCTTTCTACTTCTTTCCTTAATCCAAAAGATTACTATCTTTTGTTATTCAGTTAATCAAAATGTTCTGGGAATCAGTTTCTTTATATGTGAAATGTTGGAGTTGGACAGATAAGGTCTAAAGTTGTCTTCTGTTCTAAAATACTGTGACAAGAAAATATCTTATGAAACATCAGGTTTGGTTGTCTATACATGTTGCTGCTTTTTTTTTTTTTTTTCGCATGGTGACTCCATCTTTTCGCTCACAAGAGAATTTCCTTTACCACCAGTCTTAAGGTTTTCAATTTCTGTTTCCTCAGGGATGACAAGACATAAAATCTCTCAGCTTTAGGTCTTCCAGATTTCACTGAAGATCTACAAAGTGCCTAATTCTTGGTGAATATTTAGGTTTTACTGATGGATCATAATGAACTGAACTTTACTGTTAGAGACTCAATGCCACCATGTCCCTCCACTGAAGACCGCTCACAGAGAGGTGTGAATTTGACTTAAATGATTGGGCAACTTTATCCGATTGTTAGATTTAGGATGGCTTTGGGCCATCTTGCATTCACCCGATGGGAAATAAAACAGGGAAACAGGCTTACCACAGTAGAGAAGGCTACCTCAAAAGAGATTTAAGAGACATAGTTATATTTTCCTTCTGTACTATGTTTATGAATTCTTTTAAACTTCTAGGCAAATAGCATACAGCCTGGATAATGAAACCTAACCTTGCCTGTTTCAAAAACATCAAGATCCTTTACGGAGTTTTAGATTCAGCAAAACAAAAAAGACATTTCAGTAAGCATTGGTCTCTTAATTGTTAAGCATAAATACCCACGGAAAATTTTTTGCACTTAGAGGAAGTCATCAAAATTCGCTTAGCAGGACCCGTTTAAAATCTAAGAAGATTTGTAAGTTCGTTTTCCCAATACAAATGAAATATTTTCACTTAAAAGCTGAAACACAGTATTTTTCCAAGAAATTAATTCTATACTTAGAAAGTTCCACTGAAAACAAACTATGGTTTTAATAAGGGTCTGAAATTCAATGACATGCGAATGTTCCCATATTAGAGTACAGCTTACATTCATTAGGTGTGTGAGTGAATTTCCTGTTTAATTTTAGGTTAATGAAATAAATACTTTAATATAACTCTCTATTTTTTTCTAATCCTAATATTTTATGAATGAACAGAGCAACCATCCAAGTTCTGGGCTTAGTTTCTGCCTCTCACACAGGGTCAGGAGGCTGGAAGGACTTAACAGGCTATCTCTCCTACTCGAGGACAAAGGAAGTTGTAGGAAATCTTTTGAGAATAACAGAAGTGCAATGAAGAATTCTTGCAAGACAATGGCAGCATTTTTCCAGTGAAGGGGGATTTCACCAGAAAACCCCAGAGGAGACTGCTAGATCTTTTGGGGGGACTTGAGAATTAGTGGCCTCACTAAACTTCGAGGGCAAAGCAAATGATACCTTTATGGTTTCCAACAGCTCTGAAAACTCCACTTTGACATTTCATTTTACCTTGGCAAACAACTGCAATGAAAAATAGCCCAGACACATTCTAGGATATGCCCTTATGCATGATATTTGTATCAGATATATCAGTCACATTGCAAAGGACTTAGATCAACTTAAAAAAATAAAACCCAATAGAATGATTACAGCCTCTGCCTAGAATGACAAGTATTATCAACAAAAATTAATCAGGCGCATCTTTTAGTGAACTCAATTAATAATGTGCAACAACAGGGTCTCTTTTCTTAAGATGAAAATTAATTAGTGGAGGGAAGGTCACTTGGAGATGCTGACATCACTCATCAGAATGCTCTGGCAGCTCTAATTATTTGTCTTCCAGGCTTGGGTGATCAGAAATTATTGCAATACCTGAGCAACATTTTGAAAAAGCTTTGTGCATGGCTCTTTTAATTAGACCTGGTATTTGATTAATGCAGTGGAAGCGTTTAGATCAGCCTCTTATCATTGAGTGACTTAGAAGTTTTAGGGAATTATACTGTGTGAGACAGGGTCACTGAAGGGGTTTTGAATCTATATATTTTTATTATTAAAAGAGTTATAATGTTAAATTAGATTTAGCCTTCTCTTATAAGCACTCCGTTCATTGCCAAGCAGCATAATGTATGGGATAGAATTTTATTAATTCATCTTTCAAGCATTTTTTGCCTCTCAACTAAGATAATCATGCTTGGAGTTTTAGAATTGAACAAGTTAATTTGAAAATCTTTAAGGACTCCGTGTAGGACAACATCTCAAAAGATGAATATAATCATTATGTCAAAATTCAACGTTAAAAAATGCAATTAGGCTTTTTTATGTACAGACATTGCAAGCTCATAATGTGAATAGAGAGACAAATTATCTTGGAAAACTAGACCAGAGAAAAGACAGTGCAATTGACAATGTTGATAAAATGTACTTATTTCATAAGCTGAATAATCACATGCTCAATTTTTTGAGGATTAAAAAAATTAGCTGTGATAAAATTTGTCTATATTAAATATGCAATAGTTCATGTATATATTTTTTGTTTCTCATGCAATTTACATGCTATTCATACCAGCAGTGCCTTTTTAGCTGACGTTCAGATACTATATTCAATGTCACCTAGGGTTTAGCTATAGGTTTCTTCAAAGATCATGGGGTGAAGTGCGCCTAGGGTGAATTCCTTAATAACTTTTTTATCTGCAGTGGGGCAAGTTCAAATCTTTAAAACGGTGATCTAGAAAACACATGTAACATTGTACCTGACTTTTGGTGGTTGAGGAGCCATTTACCTGCAATTTTTTCTTTTAGCCTGGGTTTGGTGGAGTGGGGGGCAGGTAGGACTCAGCGGTGTTGATGCCTCTGCAGGGACCCTGTGCGGGAGTCACAGACAGAGCGGCAACCTCAGCCTGGAGCTCCCGGCCCAAGACAGTGGAGGTGAAGTACACCCTTCTCCTTTCTTCCTCTCCTAACCCAGGGGAGGCACTCCTGTGCCGCAGACGGTCCAAACAGGGAAATGTGTTTTCAGGACTCTCAGAACAATAGAAAGTGATACTTCATACTATGAGAGGAAGCCACCCCAACATTCTGTGTCTCATATTTGCCCCTCTGTATTTATTTATTGCGACTCTCTGGATGTTTGTGATTCCTTTGGATGCCTAGGATGGCAATAGAAAATCTAGGGCAGAGAAAAGACTATCTAGAAAGCAAAACTCCCTACACCCACCATCTCATTGAACTCCAAGTGCCAAAAGCCCTTCTGGCTGGAGGAAAGAATTATAAAGAAGTAAATGTTTGCAAGAGTCTGGCTGAACTTGCTGAACAAAGAAGGAGTAAGTAGCTAACAGACTCAGATTTAGGCCTTACTGTTTTGCTGCCCTTTTAGTCACTCAACTACTAGCATGGGTGTATATACACATGCAACTCTTTTCAAGTATATGGCTTATTTTATATACAATTGTTAACCGGATTAGAGAAATAGCGTGGGGTAGTCAAAGGAATTTGATTTCAGATCCAAGAAATGTGGGATGAAATCTTGACCCTACCATTTAATATCTGTGTGCTCGTGGGTGAGTTCCTCCATCTTTCTGGGCCTCAGCGCCTTCCCCTATAAACGCAGAAACCAGCACTAATCTCACGGACGACTGGGAAGATTAAATGAGATAGTGCTTACTATAGCGATCAAAATATTGCAGAAGCTCAGTGAATGTTAATTCCCATTCATAACTTTAGGCACCAATATTTTAGTCATCTTTCAGCTCACTGGTTTGCATTATTTTCAGTTTTATAGATCAACCTTAAAACTAGATGGACTGTACTTTCAAGACAATAAATAGATTCTAAACTCAACAACTTGTTGATATTTATTTATCCTAAATATATAGCTTATCTAGTCCCAGTGATCTATACTGAAATTGTCTGGGGTAGAGCTACGATTCAGATATTAATGAAAATAAAGTAACTTGTCCTACACTCACTGGTAAAACATTTTGGATACTTATTTCTACTGATGAATTATGCATGCAAAGGCCGAATGGGGCACCCTGATTTATTTTCCCTCTTTTATGCCTTGATTTTCAGGCTGTGTGCAAAGCAGTGTATATTTTTTCTGTCCTGCACTCCCACTGACTATATTATGCTCATGGGGCTCTTCAAGTGGAGGAGACACACAGCTATGCTCACGGATGGCAGGTCGGCCTATAAAGCCAAGGTAGTGAGCAGGCATTTGGGAGAAAAGATTTTAAAATTAGTGTCAGATGTGGAACTGTTAACGCTGAAGTCGAACATCTCCACTTAGATGTCAATTCCATTCACACTCTTACTTCTCCAAATCCCACCATTGAAGAAATCTATGCACAAAAATCTTAAAAACCTAAAATTATGGCCATCGAGTAGACATGGAAAATAATGAACCTGTGTAACTTTTAAAATTTAACACACATTTACGGAGCACTTACGATGTGCCAGGCTCAATTCTAGGCCATTGTAAGCAGTAACTTACAGAAAGAAAACCAGAAATGGAGAAGAGCGTGTCATTTTCCAAAGGCAACGGAAAGCAATAAATAAGAAAAAAAAAAGCCTTAAAAACATGTATTTGCCTCATGTATTCATTGGTATCATGCCTCCGAAAGATGTGAGAAACACCTCGTCATTAGCCGCCGCCCCCTTATCAGATTTTCTGCTCCGGTACGGCAATCTGCAGTGAAACCGGCAGCACCTAGTGCTGTTGGATGCTCGTGTCTGGATTCGTAGGGCGCCAGATACACGGGGGACTGTGTCAGGCATCCCTCCTCTCTGGTTCCCATTCACTCTCAGAGCTGCGGACCCGGGCAGGAGAAGCCAGACCACAGGATTAGGCATCTGGAGAAGTGGCTTCTGGCCTTGCTGCTGCCACAAATCCACGAAGAGCTCTTTAAGGACACATCTAGCTCTGTGGTACTAGGGATGTGTCCCAAATAGACTGGGAGTTTACCAACAGCAGCTACTGTGTCTAATTCGAGTTCGTAGCTCTGGTAACAAAGGAAGGAAGGGTAGGAGATAAAATTTTTCACACACATTCGAGTTTCCTCCTTCCTTTTCTCACCCTGCTGACTTGATGTAGAACCAGCTTTGAATTCCAAGGGCAGGCAATTCCCCGCATTATAACAACAGACTCATTTTATTGTTAGAGAAATTAATACAAAGAGATCATCAGCCTATGATACCATGACTAACACCCCATTTAAATATGGGGATTGAAACTTTTTCCAACATTCTGTTAAGTAATTATCCTAAAATATGACCTCTGTTTCTTAAAAGTGGTGAACATATTTTGTTAGTGACGTTATAGTCCTTTCATAGTAGAAATCTTTCTGATACTTGCTAACTGTATGAAAACATATATGGTACTCTTGTAACTGCGGCAACTGACTGGCTCCTAAGAGTATGACCTGAAAGTTCTAAGTACTGTTAAAGGTAGAAAAGTTTGAAAAGTTTTTGTCTTGACAAAAAATGTCCTACTGTATTTACAGATGAGTAACCCTGTCTTCCATTCCCTCCCTAGTCATGTCAACGACAATGAGGAAGAACAATTCCCCTGGGATTATTTACCTAACAGACCTACATTTACCCACCTAACTTGCCTGCTAAAGTTTTAAATACATTATTTAAAGTTGGATAGACTTGAGGTGTTTTCAGATTTGAAGTAAAATATCGTACTTTTGAGAAGATTCTATCATCAGTTGCCTGCTGGCATTTGTATTAATTTATAGCATTTGAAGCAACTTATAATAAACAAGCCCTTTACTTCTTAGCATCGTACATCTTATCGCCTACATGATCTGATGAATAACTGGCTAAATTAGCACAACCTTCCTCTCATTGAGACACCGGGTGTTATTGGCAATAGTATATATCATTTCTTAACAAATTCCTCTGTGTTTTTCTTAAGCCTCTTAGTTTGAGTCTATTCAATCAATAAAAAAGGTTCATAAGAAAAATATTGTTAGTAAATTCTTATTCTTTCTCAGGACACATCATAGTTTAACCTGTCAGAAATATTTCCATGTATACACAATAAAACCTTTCTGTTTGATAAATATAAGGATGCCGAAGTTGTCATTGTCAAACGCATCACCTGAAGCTATATAGCTAATGATACGCATTTGACCAACTTGCCAACTGTTTTCTATCTGAGAAACAAAGGAAACTACACATGTATATTAAAACTGATTAGCATTGTACCCTAAAGCAATTAAATAAATATTAGAAGAAACTCCCACAGCCCTTTGTTTTGCTATAAGGGGCTCAGCTGTGCTCCTTCTAACCCTAACTACATCACTTCAAATTACCAGTAAATTAACAGAGGAACACTTTCAACCTCAGAGCAGATTTGATCCAAATAGTCTTTAAATGCCATTTCTGTTCCTATTAACCTAAAGATCGGCATAGCAGATATTTTCGCGAGGCTGCCCAGCAGTCCAGGGCATTAACGGGGAAGTTGTGACAGCACTTTTCATGATGATTTATGATTCCGTGTTTAACTTGATTACGCCAATGCTGACTCTGAATACTATTTCAATTAGTGCACAGAAGGTCACATCACAAATATTCCTCTATAATCTATTCCTATTAACACTAATACACAGAGTAACCAAATCTTTTCACCCTTGTTGATTCACATCATCCATAGCCCTAACTGCAGGCTTGTTTACCAGTTTACTGCTTTGGACACTTCCGAAATGGTAATTTTCACTCCTTTGAGTATCATTAATGGCTGTACTATGACATGGGGAATAAAGCATCTCTCTGCCGGCGTTTGTGCATTAATAATTATCAAAGTCTCAGATTTATTAAGCAGGAGGTATGCTTTCTAAAATGCCTGTCTAAAGCATTATTTCATGACCAATTATGAAATAAATATACAAAAGATTTTTTAGGGAAATGAAGCTGGCTTCCGCCTAAAATCAATTTTAGCAACAACTTTCTCTCATTATTGCTCCCTTAACGGCCTCAGGGAATTGCTCCCATATATGTGTAACCAATCACAATCCGGTTTCCTTTTCTTTTTCTTTCTTTTTCTTCTTCTTCTTTTTTTTTTTTTTGGATTAATTTCTACATCTAATCATTGGAGAAAACAGAGTATATTGGGTCATCAGGTCTTTCTTCTCTACCTGCAAACTGCTTATTAAACAGTCCCTGTGGTGCAAAATTAAGACTACAAAGAGGAATGGAGTTTTACGGGGAAAAAAAAAGTTTTCAATTTGTCCAAAGGTTAAAGTGAAACCAACTGCTAGAGACAAAATCCACACGTCATTTAAACAATTAGTGAGGACTGTTCAAAGACTACGTTCAAAGTGCACACAATTTGTATTTTAAGTTGTATGTGGATGGGATCTAGACTTCAAGTTAATTAACAATAAACCAAGAGGGCTGCGTCGCAGACGTTTAACTATGCGCGGAGAGGCTGGCGTCCAGCGGGGACCGTGGTGCGAAGTGCGAGTGGGAAGCTGGAATGTCACCGTGCTCAGTGGGTCCCCAATAAATGCCTTATTAACAATGATGATGTCAGCCTTGCAAAATATTAAAGGAGCCTTGTCTCTGTGGCTTGACTTTTTCTTAGTTTTAGAGAACTGAACAAAATCTTTTATAACAAGATACTTACAGAAGGAAAAAAAAAAGCAAAAATAATAGAGTATTGTTTCACAAGCCACTGTTGACCACTCCTTGGCAGTCTTGCTTCGAGGGCTTCTCCAGGAGGCAAAAAACATATTCATATTCCTCTCACAGCTGATTTTACTGATCTTCCATGAAATAGTTGATACAAGTTTAGTGCCTATTGGAGTAAGAAACAGTGTTCCTTTTTTGGTGGGAGAGATTGAATTTGCAAGCATGATTAGGGCACTTTTTAAAAGTCAAAATAGTCAATAGAATTTATAAAAATATCTATCGACACTGCCTTATTTCTTTTCAGCGTTTTTGTACAATCGCTCCATAGGCCACTTGGGCAAACTGTAGACAAGTAGCCAATACCGATTATGTATGAATCCGTGCCTTTGCCCGCCACACCAGTACACCTGCTTCTCTTTAGAGTTCCTTTCTGGCCATCCACTCCTCTGCTAGCCTGGATTCCTAGTCATCTCTCAGACTCTTGTTCCAAATTTCAAAGGAATCAGCTATCTCCCACGAATCCTTGCTAGACTATGAACTGACAAAAGAGATAGTACCCAATACTGAATCAACAAGCAACTCCATCTAGAGATTGTCAAAGGGAATGTTGGAGAAACAAAACTACAGTGGCAAAGTGATGTGTGGCGGGGTTACCATCTGTGGAAGACAGGGATGCTAAATAGCTGTTTTCTGGAACACAGCAGAGAAGAAGGTATCTCTTTCATGTGTAAAGTTATGGGTTTGGTTTTTCTGCTCATTGGGGTGCTAGAGAACACGGGCTCTGGCCCCCCTACAGGAGCTGCGTGGGCTGGAAAGATCAGTCCCTGTCTCTGAGATGTGCCCGTCTGGTCTCATATACAGAGGAGCCTGAAGCTGAAGGGAAATTTGACTCCCAGCTCATAAATTTCCAATGGTCTGTTGCTTTCATGTTACAAAGTAACCTCCAAAACCAGAGAAGCTGGGAGGAAATCATCTCTTTTGATAATACACTTGAATGTATCATGTACAGTGCCTGACCATAGTGGGTACTCAAGGAAAATGAGATTTCTTCCTTCCTCTCTGTCACTTCCTACTCTCCCTCTCTCACCGCCCCCTGCCCTGGACTCAACGTTCAAAGGTGAATTGGCCAGAAGATGGAAGTCAGTTATCCTGGATGTGGGCACTGTATACCCTACCCTGACCCCAACCACAACTGATGTCAAAAGAGTTGGAAAAACAGCTATTTGCGAAGATTTTCACATAAATAAAGGATTAACTTTCCGTTCCAATGCTGGAATGCTGATTGAAAATTTATTTAGTAGAGGGAAAATCCAGAAGGGGGGAGAGTGGGGATAGAATTTCACACCAGGATAGCAAAGGGAGAGAGAGAATCATCTAATTTCTCTTAGTTGCCTGAAGACACACTTAAGGGGGCTTCAATATGGACTGACAAAGATGAATGAATCTCCTTATTGTTGCATTAATAGGATAGTTAGAGTTCAGCATCAGTGAACATTTATTCTTATAATAAAAGCTTTCTTTAGTTTTCCATATAAATGTACTTCTTTGTATAATAGTATCTGTGCAGTAATCATAAGTGATGCTTAGCCTACACGTCTGAATGATTAGGGAATAGTTATAAATTTTTATATGCATATATCTGTATTTCCATGTGGATATAGCCTTCCTTCCTTTTACAGGTGGTTCATAAAAGGGTTGTAATAGAAAAGATCCACTTCAAGTGAAAGGTTGAGCTGTTACGTCTAGATTGAGAACGATCACAGAGATTAGCCCCTTGCCCTGAGTAATTTATAAAAAGCAAATGAGGGACCGGTGGCCATGAAAATAAATATAATTAACCCACTTAGAAAAACCTTCACCCTTGTTACGGGTAGTTTCTGCTTGATCAGGCTGACTCGAGTAACACACAAATAAATTAAGAAAAAGATTCCGAGATTTTAAATTTCTCTCTAATTTCTTCATGAATAATTGGACTGTGGAAGAATAGGCCCATTTTTCAAACTCTGAATAAGCACCTCATGTATATGAGTCAGTTCATAATTTTTGCACAGATGTCACACTCCACAGGATATAAAAACAAACTAAAGATAGCTGGCCATATCATGTGTAGATATATCATTGTTACAGATGCCCAGTAGGGCTTTGTGCATTTTTTTTTCCAAAACAAATCTCGAATCTACATATTTTGAAGATATAAATTTCTCATTTGTTATTCTTGGACATGCTCTTTATTTTTTTTTTAAGTGAATTTTTAAAAAGTTGCAGGCCTACCAAGCTGGCATGAAACTGACACGGCTGGAAAAGCGTCCCATTCCTACACAAAGAAGAGAAAACAAAGACAGTGTGTTTTTCTGGCTCCGCCTAGAGATCCTGCTTCGTGAAAACGAACAGTGTCCTCTCCAATTAATTCTGGCTTTTGGCTCAGTCATTTGGGGCCCTGGACCCTGACAAAGAGCCACAAATGTTCCTGACACGTGTAATTTACTGCACACCTTTTAGGGCCCGGAACACACACTAGTGCATCCCTTAGAACTGGGGGAAGAGGGGAAATCTTTCCTAGACAGTTCCTCCAGTCTGTGCCCACCAGTGATTCATTTGAGCGAAACCGCTCTGTCAGCGGGCTGAGGAAATTGTGTGACTGTTGCCCCCTCTGTTTCTACAACCCCCTGAACAGAGAGTTGAATAAGGCGAGGGTGGCCGTCTGGGGTTGCTGGGGACAGCTGCTTTGTGAAAGGGAGAATGTCAAATATCGATCCTAATGCTTTTTTCAGCCAACACCCTCCGAAGGAAATGCCCAAGTAGAGGGGTCATTTTGGTGCAGAATATTGTTCTTGTGGGGGCATGTTGGTAGTCTGAGTTTGAATCCTGACTCTGTTGTATCTCTGTGCGTGGCCTTAGTTGAGTTATTTAACTTGCAAAGTCTTGGTTTTCACATCTGTAAAATCGAACGATAATACTACTTAGATTTAAGTTACTGTGAGGATATTTTTTCTTTCTTTCTTTCTTTCTTTCTTTCTTTCTTTCTTTCTTTCTTTCTTTCTTTCTTTTTTTCTTTCTTCCATCCTTCCTTCCTTACTCTCTCTCTCCTCCTCCTTTTTTTTTTTTTTTTTTTTTACTGTGAGGATTAAATAAAATGATGTGTGAAAATTGCCTGGCACATAGATCTTAATCTTTGTATTTATCATTGCCCTCCTATGCATCACATGAAAGGAATCACAGTGAAAGATTCTGCCGTCCTCCTCTGTGGTTGGCTGGCCGGAAGGTTCTCAATATGTGTGATAGTTGAGGGACTTAGCTCTGATCTGAGAATGTTCTTTCCTGTCATGGTAGCCTGAGGGATAAGAAAAGGGCACATTGATGCAGTAGTAAAGTCTGTTGTAAGCAATTTTCCTCCTCATCCTTTGCTACCCTCTTCTAACGTTTCCTTTCTCTTTTCCTCTTTTGGGTCAAACTATCAAGTGGCTACATCTGCAGTATAAACGTTCTGCGAAAACTACATACCTACATTAGGGAGGAAGCCCTGGTAAGACAGTGACAATGATCGATGCCGCATGTGGGCAGGGGACAGAAGAGGGCCATCTGTAGACAGGCCAAGAAGATTGAAACTATTCTCGAGCCTGGCAAAGGTAAAACCTTCCTCTAAATGTAGGATGGACAGAGATGTGAATTCAGGTAACACCTGAGGTGGAAGGGGTGGGGCCCCGGTGGGAGGGTCTTCATCTCAGTTAACCCTCCACATTCCCGCAGTATGACCTTGGACAGGTCATTTATCCCTTGGGATGTTTAATCATCTCATGTACACGACCGTAATAGCTGCCTCACACATTTGTTGTGAGCATCTGAGAAATGATTTTATTCTGCATGAAAATCTTTGAAGGTTATGAACACCACCCACATGCCACTTATCAGTAATAATAATTTAATAATGTACATTAAAGATCTCCAAAACTGTGGAAGAATGATAAGGTGATGATGGACAAGAATGACAGTGTCCTTTGAGGCTTGAAACAATGTAAATATCGAAGCAGCCACCTAACGTAAAAATTTGGGTTTAGAACCATTATTCTACAGGGTCTGTAGGAAAGACAAGAAACAATAAAGGGAAGAACTATTTCAAATGGAAGGAAGTAAACCCGGGGAGCTCATTCTTCCAAGGGTGACATAGTTAGAAGAAAATACTTAGGAAATTTCTTGGCAAGAACAATGATTATCATGACAACAATAACAATATCATTACGGCAATAACAGTAGCTAACATCTTCAGAATCTCATTTTCTTACTAAACTAAAGTAGAATTTTGTGGAATGACTCCACTATTGAAATGAAAAATTAACACTTTAATTATGAAAAAATCTTTGCAAGCAGTCTTGATGATATCAATATTGGTGGAGTTGGGAGGGGCAGGGAGAACTCCAGAACGAACACTTTCAGAACTGAATTCTATCTTCTGGACAATTAAAGTTTGCAAGTTAAATCCAGAGGAGGGAGAGGGAGTGAGGAGGGTAGGAGAAAGAGCCAGCGTGGAAGGGAGGGAGAGGCTGATATTTCTTAGACACCTACTATTTGCCAGTACACAGAGTACATTATGTGTGCATGTATGTTGTGAGGGTTAAAGAAAGATTTCTTAGNCGCAGTATGACCTTGGACAGGTCATTTATCCCTTGGGATGTTTAATCATCTCATGTACACGACCGTAATAGCTGCCTCACACATTTGTTGTGAGCATCTGAGAAATGATTTTATTCTGCATGAAAATCTTTGAAGGTTATGAACACCACCCACATGCCACTTATCAGTAATAATAATTTAATAATGTACATTAAAGATCTCCAAAACTGTGGAAGAATGATAAGGTGATGATGGACAAGAATGACAGTGTCCTTTGAGGCTTGAAACAATGTAAATATCGAAGCAGCCACCTAACGTAAAAATTTGGGTTTAGAACCATTANAAAAAGAAAGAAAGAAAGAAATTGAAGACAAGTAGAACAAACATTTCCCAATACAAGTCCGAAGCTACTTCTGTAATTTCGAATATTGGGCTGGGGAGACTAGAAATCCAACCCATTANCCCGGGTGGGAGGGTCTTCATCTCAGTTAACCCTCCACATTCCCGCAGTATGACCTTGGACAGGTCATTTATCCCTTGGGATGTTTAATCATCTCATGTACACGACCGTAATAGCTGCCTCACACATTTGTTGTGAGCATCTGAGAAATGATTTTATTCTGCATGAAAATCTTTGAAGGTTATGAACACCACCCACATGCCACTTATCAGTAATAATAATTTAATAATGTACATTAAAGATCTCCAAAACTGTGGAAGAATGATAAGGTGATGATGGACAAGAATGACAGTGTCCTTTGAGGCTTGAAACAATGTAAATATCGAAGCAGCCACCTAACGTAAAAATTTGGGTTTAGAACCATTATTCTACAGGGTCTGTAGGAAAGACAAGAAACAATAAAGGGAAGAACTATTTCAAATGGAAGGAAGTAAACCCGGGGAGCTCATTCTTCCAAGGGTGACATAGTTAGAAGAAAATACTTAGGAAATTTCTTGGCAAGAACAATGATTATCATGACAACAATAACAATATCATTACGGCAATAACAGTAGCTAACATCTTCAGAATCTCATTTTCTTACTAAACTAAAGTAGAATTTTGTGGAATGACTCCACTATTGAAATGAAAAATTAACACTTTAATTATGAAAAAATCTTTGCAAGCAGTCTTGATGATATCAATATTGGTGGAGTTGGGAGGGGCAGGGAGAACTCCAGAACGAACACTTTCAGAACTGAATTCTATCTTCTGGACAATTAAAGTTTGCAAGTTAAATCCAGAGGAGGGAGAGGGAGTGAGGAGGGTAGGAGAAAGAGCCAGCGTGGAAGGGAGGGAGAGGCTGATATTTCTTAGACACCTACTATTTGCCAGTACACAGAGTACATTATGTGTGCATGTATGTTGTGAGGGTTAAAGAAAGATTTCTTAGGTCTTTGGTGTCCAGTTTGCAGCATGAAAGTAACAGAAATTGAAGACAAAGAGGGACGCCTGGGTGGCTCTGTCGGTTAAGCTTCCAACTCTTGATTTTGGCTCAGGTCATGATCTCAGGGTCGTGAGATCAAGCCCCACATTGAGCACTGTGTTAGGCTCCATGCTGGGTATGGAGCCTGCTTAAGATCCTCTCTCTCCCTCTCCCTCCCTTCTCCCACTCTTTTTCCCTCTCTAAAAAAAAAAAAAAAAAGAAAGAAAGAAAGAAATTGAAGACAAGTAGAACAAACATTTCCCAATACAAGTCCGAAGCTACTTCTGTAATTTCGAATATTGGGCTGGGGAGACTAGAAATCCAACCCATTATGGTAAATCTTTTGTACTTTCTTCCCATTCTGCAATTCTCACAGAAGTTAATGAGTAAATTCACCTCTTTAACATCTATGTTCGGGAGCATGCTTTCTCTGATGCTTAGAGTTCTAGTTTATTATGTTATTATAGATGATAGATCAGGAAGAACATCATGAAACATGGATGCATTAAAATGAATCATCATGTATTCGAGCACAGAAGGCACTTACATCCNATGAACACCACCCACATGCCACTTATCAGTAATAATAATTTAATAATGTACATTAAAGATCTCCAAAACTGTGGAAGAATGATAAGGTGATGATGGACAAGAATGACAGTGTCCTTTGAGGCTTGAAACAATGTAAATATCGAAGCAGCCACCTAACGTAAAAATTTGGGTTTAGAACCATTATTCTACAGGGTCTGTAGGAAAGACAAGAAACAATAAAGGGAAGAACTATTTCAAATGGAAGGAAGTAAACCCGGGGAGCTCATTCTTCCAAGGGTGACATAGTTAGAAGAAAATACTTAGGAAATTTCTTGGCAAGAACAATGATTATCATGACAACAATAACAATATCATTACGGCAATAACAGTAGCTAACATCTTCAGAATCTCATTTTCTTACTAAACTAAAGTAGAATTTTGTGGAATGACTCCACTATTGAAATGAAAAATTAACACTTTAATTATGAAAAAATCTTTGCAAGCAGTCTTGATGATATCAATATTGGTGGAGTTGGGAGGGGCAGGGAGAACTCCAGAACGAACACTTTCAGAACTGAATTCTATCTTCTGGACAATTAAAGTTTGCAAGTTAAATCCAGAGGAGGGAGAGGGAGTGAGGAGGGTAGGAGAAAGAGCCAGCGTGGAAGGGAGGGAGAGGCTGATATTTCTTAGACACCTACTATTTGCCAGTACACAGAGTACATTATGTGTGCATGTATGTTGTGAGGGTTAAAGAAAGATTTCTTAGGTCTTTGGTGTCCAGTTTGCAGCATGAAAGTAACAGAAATTGAAGACAAAGAGGGACGCCTGGGTGGCTCTGTCGGTTAAGCTTCCAACTCATGATTTTGGCTCAGGTCATGATCTCAGGGTCCTGAGATCAAGCCCCACATTGAGCACTGTGTTAGGCTCCATGCTGGGTATGGAGCCTGCTTAAGATCCTCTCTCTCCCTCTCCCTCCCTTCTCCCACTCTTTTTCCCTCTCTAAAAAAAAAAAGAAAAAGAAAGAAAGAAAGAAATTGAAGACAAGTAGAACACATTTCCCAATACAAGTCCGAAGCTACTTCTGTAATTTCGAATATTGGGCTGGGGAGACTAGAAATCCAACCCATTATGGTAAATCTTTTGTACTTTCTTCCCATTCTGCAATTCTCACAGAAGTTAATGAGTAAATTCACCTCTTTAACATCTATGTTCGGGAGCATGCTTTCTCTGATGCTTAGAGTTCTAGTTTATTATGTTATTATAGATGATAGATCAGGAAGAACATCATGAAACATGGATGCATTAAAATGAATCATCATGTATTCGAGCACAGAAGGCACTTACATCCTATTTCTTTCTTTCTCCTCTCCTCTTTTTCTTTTCCTTCCTTCTTCCCTTCCTTTCTTTCTCTTTCCTTCCTCCCTCTCTCCCTTCCTTTTCCCTTTCTTTTTCTCTTCTTCTTTCCTTTCCTTCCTTTGAGTTCTTTCTCTGTTCACAGCAATTACAAACTAGATAAAGCGCTTTCCCTGTCATTGCCTTCACTGTGTTTATCACGCTTCCCACAAAACTCAATCTTTTGTAGCTAGTCATTATTTCTTCTTATTATACTATAAATATACTTTCCTAATCAGATTCAATTCAAGGATACTGAAACTGCATTGGCAGAAACAGAATTATAAATGTGATGTCCACATTGATGGTTTCCTGTGCAGCCTCCTTCCTCTGGTACAGCGCCTGGAAAGATGCATACACAGAATGACTGCAGGGGGATCTCATTTTTGAGGTGAAGTTCATTTCTAGTAACCATACCACTTACAAGATACAGATCTTATTTAAATTAAAAATTCCCCAAAGTGAACTATTTCCCCCAAACAAGTTTTGTCCACTATACTCCTGATAGGCTCGTTAGTTAGACATATTTTTCTCTTACTATTACAAATTTCTTGGAATATAGGAGTTAAGCTTAAGAGTTAATCTTAAACCTTGAATTTGGGAAAACAACTCTAGATTTCTTTTGCCTAAACTGGCTCTACCCTCATTGAATGCTTCCTATAAAAAGTGACAATGCTTACGGTGTCGACAGCTAGAGAGCCTTTTGGGGTTGCACCAGGCTGCAATAAATGAAAAGCCCTTTTCAGACTGAATTTTAGTTGTGTATTGTTATTTGTCTTAGAATCCATTTATTAGTCCAGAGATAATGTGACAGTTGACTCTTAACAGTAACACAGTACTCATTAGCTAGCTTGACAGGGAGGTGCCAACATCGGCTGGGGATTGTATTTTATTAATCTTCATGGCTCATTTGGAAGCCTGGCTGGCTATCTTGTAATGCGCCCTCGTGCTGATTGGGACAGGGATGTGTAACCATCCTTACGACTGAAGAATATCAACTTGCATGATAGGATCTTTCCCTTTCCTTGACCTGAAATGCAGAAATCTAGGGAAGCCTGAGGGAATGCCTCAGTATCCAGTGAAAATTTGCTTCCTAGGAATGTGTAACATTCCTTCTAGATGCTAAGAACCATTTGAATGTAGAACTGCTCAGTGCTTCGTTGGTATATATGTTAAAATCGGAGACTAGATTTATTTTTAAGTTTAAGATGAGTGTAGAAATTCCTTGAAATAGTATAGTTTGCCATCATAGCTTTACTACCTTGATTCATTTTTGTGTGGTAATAAAAAATCGTCTTCGGAGCTGATCTGATATTTTTTTTTCCTCCTTACTGAATTTGCGTATCTCGTGCTCTTTGGGTCTGAAAAATCTTGGTTGTGTTTGAACAACTTAAACTAAACATCATGACTCATAGCTTCCAGTGCTCTTATTCTGCTGACTTTTTGTTTTCAGATGGATTTTTGTTTTGAGTGTATTTATTTGGGATTTTATTGAGTCCTTTCCCTATCACACAGAAATTGCTTAGAAGGTAGTTTCTTATTTAAAAAAAATGATTTTGATAATAAATACTTTGCAAGAAAGTTGAAGAATCTCCAAGTCATCACACTTTTGATGACTTTCTGAGCAAATAAGCTATTATTTGATTTCTAAACCTCTACATATAGTATCCTGACTATATTTCTAAAAGAGTTTTCACTTATTTCTTACCAATTCAAACATGTTTTACTTCATATTAACTGAAAATAGATTTGATTTGGATGTTTTCTTTGGCACTACACTAATAAGGCTAATCAAGATGAGATTCCAAGCCTTAAAAAAAAAATGAAATCAACATGTGGTTTAATTCTCACTACTAATACTACCCTGAAAGACTGTTAAGCTTCTGATAGAAAACAATAAAAAACAAGGAAATTCACTGTTAAAACGGCAACATACCATATGTCCTTTAATACCTAATTACAACAGGGGCACAATAAGAAAGTCATTAAACCTGCACCCTATTGTGCATAGGTATCAGAGGACATATGGTGCATTTCAACCATTAGTATGAATTTGATTGCATCTGTGATTTTCTGTTACAACTTCGACTGTATTTTCCAGAAGAAAATGTTGGTAGACATATTGGTCATTGAGAAGAATTGCCAACAATGAGAAACGGGACCATTTTTACCCCTCCAGAGGTAGGTGATTATAAATTGCATAAAGGCCTACTAATAACCTTGTTTTCTCTTCTGACTTTCAATGCCTTTTGGTGCGTTATTTCCCCCACTGAAAATTTCTCATTAAAGCAAATTATTTTTACTTGCCAGATAAGGAAATTTGACCCAAGTCCTTGTAAAATGTGCATTTCTCACTAAATATTCCCCAAAATATTATAAATGTATATAACTATATGCCAAAAATTATAGATGATGAAAGGGAGTGCTATGTCTGTGCTTTTTCTTCTTTCTCTTATAGAGATGGAATTAATATTCACTATTGGTAATATTTTCTCTAGAGCTTGGCTTGTGTGTAGATATATGTATATCTATAGATATATCTATATATATATATGAGAGAAAGAAAAATATAGACACATACATCTTTAAGGCAAATATCAGGCATGAAGGATGTAGAAAAGAAGGCATGAGTTCTCACCCTTAATCTTTGTATCTTTCATCCTCAACTTATAGCAGCCTAGTCACACAAGTGCCTGACACCCTAAAAAGCGTGATAAATATAACTTGATTTAAATTTGATTCATAGAATTTCTTGGGTTTCATTCATTCATTCACTCCTATATTTATTGATCACTTGTTATTGGCTATGAGCTATCTTAAGTGCTTGGACTACAGCAATGTAACAAACAGGCAAGCAGCCCTCACTAACCATAAATTCTAGTGGAGAGAAACAGTGAGACAAATATAAACGTAGTTTTTCAGATGATGATAAATGCTACAAAGAAAAACAAAGCGGGGCAGGGGAGTATAGCAGGGGGCGTGGGGAGGGGTTTTGTTGCTTCTCTGCTGTGAGCCATACAGTGGTTGGAATACAGGGGGCGAGGGACTAGTTGGGAGGCCTGGGCTTCATATGACCAATGTCAACAAGAACAGAGGGCAGAGACTCATCCCGATGATCTCGGGCAGATAAGCAGGGAGGTGGTGGGTGTTGGGGGAAAAGTATAGGTCTTGCCATGGGCCCCTGGAGGTCTGGGTCCCCTCTCCTCCCCGCTCCTGGGAGAGGGTGAGCTTACCTGGAGTTCCTGGGGCACCCGGGCTCTCACTCCTCCCCCTGGAGTTGTCGGGGCTGAGCCAGGCTTGGGAACTCTTCTATCTAGAACATGTTATTTAACTCTCTTATTGCTCAGAACTAGACTAGAGTCTGAACAAAAGATGACAAAAATCCTGAGGACATTTACTACTGTTCAGATTTGTTTTTAAGTATATTTTTCCTATAGCTGGTAAATCATCACTTCTTAGAAAGCTTGAAAAAACCCTAAAAGTGAAGTTTCACGTTCCATAAAATTTTAGTAATTAAGAAAGCTATCATGTGTTAAAAATTTGTCTTAGANTAATTTCTACATCTAATCATTTGAGAAAACAGAGTATATTGGGTCATCAGGTCTTTCTTCTCTACCTGCAAACTGCTTATTAAACAGTCCCTGTGGTGCAAAATTAAGACTACAAAGAGGAATGGAGTTTTACGGGGAAAAAAAAAGTTTTCAATTTGTCCAAAGGTTAAAGTGAAACCAACTGCTAGAGACAAAATCCACACGTCATTTAAACAATTAGTGAGGACTGTTCAAAGACTACGTTCAAAGTGCACACAATTTGTATTTTAAGTTGTATGTGGATGGGATCTACACTTCAAGTTAATTAACAATAAACCAAGAGGGCTGCGTCGCAGACGTTTAACTATGCGCGGAGAGGCTGGCGTCCAGCGGGGACCGTGGTGCGAAGTGCGAGTGGGAAGCTGGAATGTCACCGTGCTCAGTGGGTCCCCAATAAATGCCTTATTAACAATGATGATGTCAGCCTTGCAAAATATTAAAGGAGCCTTGTCTCTGTGGCTTGACTTTTTCTTAGTTTTAGAGAACTGAACAAAATCTTTTATAACAAGATACTTACAGAAGGAAAAAAAAAAGCAAAAATAATAGAGTATTGTTTCACAAGCCACTGTTGACCACTCCTTGGCAGTCTTGCTTCGAGGGCTTCTCCAGGAGGCAAAAAACATATTCATATTCCTCTCACAGCTGATTTTACTGATCTTCCATGAAATAGTTGATACAAGTTTAGTGCCTATTGGAGTAAGAAACAGTGTTCCTTTTTTGGTGGGAGAGATTGAATTTGCAAGCATGATTAGGGCACTTTTTAAAAGTCAAAATAGTCAATAGAATTTATAAAAATATCTATCGACACGGCCTTATTTCTTTTCAGCGTTTTTGTACAATCGCTCCATAGGCCACTTGGGCAAACTGTAGACAAGTAGCCAATACCGATTATGTATGAATCCGTGCCTTTGCCCGCCACACCAGTACACCTGCTTCTCTTTAGAGTTCCTTTCTGGCCATCCACTCCTCTGCTAGCCTGGATTCCTAGTCATCTCTCAGACTCTTGTTCCAAATTTCAAAGGAATCAGCTATCTCCCACGAATCCTTGCTAGACTATGAACTGACAAAAGAGATAGTACCCAATACTGAATCAACAAGCAACTCCATCTAGAGATTGTCAAAGGGAATGTTGGAGAAACAAAACTACAGTGGCAAAGTGATGTGTGGCGGGGTTACCATCTGTGGAAGACAGGGATGCTAAATAGCTGTTTTCTGGAACACAGCAGAGAAGAAGGTATCTCTTTCATGTGTAAAGTTATGGGTTTGGTTTTTCTGCTCATTGGGGTGCTAGAGAACACGGGCTCTGGCCCCCCTACAGGAGCTGCGTGGGCTGGAAAGATCAGTCCCTGTCTCTGAGATGTGCCCGTCTGGTGTCATATACAGAGGAGCCTGAAGCTGAAGGGAAATTTGACTCCCAGCTCATAAATTTCCAATGGTCTGTTGCTTTCATGTTACAAAGTAACCTCCAAAACCAGAGAAGCTGGGAGGAAATCATCCCTTTTGATAATACACTTGAATGTATCATGTACAGTGCCTGACCATAGTGGGTACTCAAGGAAAATGAGATTTCTTCCTTCCTCTCTGTCACTTCCTACTCTCCCTCTCTCACCGCCCCCTGCCCTGGACTCAACGTTCAAAGGTGAATTGGCCAGAAGATGGAAGTCAGTTATCCTGGATGTGGGCACTGTATACCCTACCCTGACCCCAACCACAACTGATGTCAAAAGAGTTGGAAAAACAGCTATTTGCGAAGATTTTCACATAAATAAAGGATTAACTTTCCGTTCCAATGCTGGAATGCTGATTGAAAATTTATTTAGTAGAGGGAAAATCCAGAAGGGGGGAGAGTGGGGATAGAATTTCACGCCAGGATAGCAAAGGGAGAGAGAGAATCATCTAATTTCTCTTAGTTGCCTGAAGACACACTTAAGGGGGCTTCAATATGGACTGACAAAGATGAATGAATCTCCTTATTGTTGCATTAATAGGATAGTTAGAGTTCAGCATCAGTGAACATTTATTCTTATAATAAAAGCTTTCTTTAGTTTTCCATATAAATGTACTTCTTTGTATAATAGTATCTGTGCAGTAATCATAAGTGATGCTTAGCCTACACGTCTGAATGATTAGGGAATAGTTATAAATTTTTATATGCATATATCTGTATTTCCATGTGGATATAGCCTTCCTTCCTTTTACAGGTGGTTCATAAAAGGGTTGTAATAGAAAAGATCCACTTCAAGTGAAAGGTTGAGCTGTTATGTCTAGATTGAGAACGATCACAGAGATTAGCCCCTTGCCCTGAGTAATTTATAAAAAGCAAATGAGGGACTGGTGGCCATGAAAATAAATATAATTAACCCACTTAGAAAAACCTTCACCCTTGTTACGGGTAGTTTCTGCTTGATCAGGCTGACTCGAGTAACACACAAATAAATTAAGAAAAAGATTCCGAGATTTTAAATTTCTCTCTAATTTCTTCATGAATAATTGGACTGTGGAAGAATAGGCCCATTTTTCAAACTCTGAATAAGCACCTCATGTATATGAGTCAGTTCATAATTTTTGCACAGATGTCACACTCCACAGGATATAAAAACAAACTAAAGATAGCTGGCCATATCATGTGTAGATATATCATTGTTACAGATGCCCAGTAGGGCTTTGTGCATTTTTTTTTCCAAAACAAATCTCGAATCTACATATTTTGAAGATATAAATTTCTCATTTGTTATTCTTGGACATGCTCTTTATTTTTTTTTTAAGTGAATTTTTAAAAAGTTGCAGGCCTACCAAGCTGGCATGAAACTGACACGGCTGGAAAAGCGTCCCATTCCTACACAAAGAAGAGAAAACAAAGACAGTGTGTTTTTCTGGCTCCGCCTAGAGATCCTGCTTCGTGAAAACGAACAGTGTCCTCTCCAATTAATTCTGGCTTTTGGCTCAGTCATTTGGGGCCCTGGACCCTGACAAAGAGCCACAAATGTTCCTGACACGTGTAATTTACTGCACACCTTTTAGGGCCCGGAACACACACTAGTGCATCCCTTAGAACTGGGGGAAGAGGGGAAATCTTTCCTAGACAGTTCCTCCAGTCTGTGCCCACCAGTGATTCATTTGAGCGAAACCGCTCTGTCAGCGGGCTGAGGAAATTGTGTGACTGTTGCCCCCTCTGTTTCTACAACCCCCTGAACAGAGAGTTGAATAAGGCGAGGGTGGCCGTCTGGGGTTGCTGGGGACAGCTGCTTTGTGAAAGGGAGAATGTCAAATATCGATCCTAATGCTTTTTTCAGCCAACACCCTCCGAAGGAAATGCCCAAGTAGAGGGGTCATTTTGGTGCAGAATATTGTTCTTGTGGGGGCATGTTGGTAGTCTGAGTTTGAATCCTGACTCTGTTGTATCTCTGTGCGTGGCCTTAGTTGAGTTATTTAACTTGCAAAGTCTTGGTTTTCACATCTGTAAAATCGAACGATAATACTACTTAGATTTAAGTTACTGTGAGGATATTTTTTTTCTTTCTTTCTTTCTTTCTTTCTTTCTTTCTTTCTTTCTTTCTTTCTTCTTTCCTTACTCTCTCTCTCCTCCTCCTTTTTTTTTTTTTTTTTACTGTGAGGATTAAATAAAATGATGTGTGAAAATTGCCTGGCACATAGATCTTAATCTTTGTATTTATCATTGCCCTCCTATGCATCACATGAAAGGAATCACAGTGAAAGATTCTGCCGTCCTCCTCTGTGGTTGGCTGGCCGGAAGGTTCTCAATATGTGTGATAGTTGAGGGACTTAGCTCTGATCTGAGAATGTTCTTTCCTGTCATGGTAGCCTGAGGGATAAGAAAAGGGCACATTGATGCAGTAGTAAAGTCTGTTGTAAGCAATTTTCCTCCTCATCCTTTGCTACCCTCTTCTAACGTTTCCTTTCTCTTTTCCTCTTTTGGGTCAAACTATCAAGTGGCTACATCTGCAGTATAAACGTTCTGCGAAAACTACATACCTACATTAGGGAGGAAGCCCTGGTAAGACAGTGACAATGATCGATGCCGCATGTGGGCAGGGGACAGAAGAGGGCCATCTGTAGACAGGCCAAGAAGATTGAAACTATTCTCGAGCCTGGCAAAGGTAAAACCTTCCTCTAAATGTAGGATGGACAGAGATCTGAATTCAGGTAACACCTGAGGTGGAAGGGGTGGGGCCCCGGGTGGGAGGGTCTTCATCTCAGTTAACCCTCCACATTCCCGCAGTATGACCTTGGACAGGTCATTTATCCCTTGGGATGTTTAATCATCTCATGTACACGACCGTAATAGCTGCCTCACACATTTGTTGTGAGCATCTGAGAAATGATTTTATTCTGCATGAAAATCTTTGAAGGTTATGAACACCACCCACATGCCACTTATCAGTAATAATAATTTAATAATGTACATTAAAGATCTCCAAAACTGTGGAAGAATGATAAGGTGATGATGGACAAGAATGACAGTGTCCTTTGAGGCTTGAAACAATGTAAATATCGAAGCAGCCACCTAACGTAAAAATTTGGGTTTAGAACCATTATTCTACAGGGTCTGTAGGAAAGACAAGAAACAATAAAGGGAAGAACTATTTCAAATGGAAGGAAGTAAACCCGGGGAGCTCATTCTTCCAAGGGTGACATAGTTAGAAGAAAATACTTAGGAAATTTCTTGGCAAGAACAATGATTATCATGACAACAATAACAATATCATTACGGCAATAACAGTAGCTAACATCTTCAGAATCTCATTTTCTTACTAAACTAAAGTAGAATTTTGTGGAATGACTCCACTATTGAAATGAAAAATTAACACTTTAATTATGAAAAAATCTTTGCAAGCAGTCTTGATGATATCAATATTGGTGGAGTTGGGAGGGGCAGGGAGAACTCCAGAACGAACACTTTCAGAACTGAATTCTATCTTCTGGACAATTAAAGTTTGCAAGTTAAATCCAGAGGAGGGAGAGGGAGTGAGGAGGGTAGGAGAAAGAGCCAGCGTGGAAGGGAGGGAGAGGCTGATATTTCTTAGACACCTACTATTTGCCAGTACACAGAGTACATTATGTGTGCATGTATGTTGTGAGGGTTAAAGAAAGATTTCTTAGGTCTTTGGTGTCCAGTTTGCAGCATGAAAGTAACAGAAATTGAAGACAAAGAGGGACGCCTGGGTGGCTCTGTCGGTTAAGCTTCCAACTCATGATTTTGGCTCAGGTCATGATCTCAGGGTCCTGAGATCAAGCCCCACATTGAGCACTGTGTTAGGCTCCATGCTGGGTATGGAGCCTGCTTAAGATCCTCTCTCTCCCTCTCCCTCCCTTCTCCCACTCTTTTTCCCTCTCTAAAAAAAAAAAGAAAAAGAAAGAAAGAAAGAAATTGAAGACAAGTAGAACAAACATTTCCCAATACAAGTCCGAAGCTACTTCTGTAATTTCGAATATTGGGCTGGGGAGACTAGAAATCCAACCCATTATGGTAAATCTTTTGTACTTTCTTCCCATTCTGCAATTCTCACAGAAGTTAATGAGTAAATTCACCTCTTTAACATCTATGTTCGGGAGCATGCTTTCTCTGATGCTTAGAGTTCTAGTTTATTATGTTATTATAGATGATAGATCAGGAAGAACATCATGAAACATGGATGCATTAAAATGAATCATCATGTATTCGAGCACAGAAGGCACTTACATCCTATTTCTTTCTTTCTCCTCTCCTCTTTTTCTTTTCCTTCCTTCTTCCCTTCCTTTCTTTCTCTTTCCTTCCTCCCTCTCTCCCTTCCTTTTCCCTTTCTTTTTCTCTTCTTCTTTCCTTTCCTTCCTTTGAGTTCTTTCTCTGTTCACAGCAATTACAAACTAGATAAAGCGCTTTCCCTGTCATTGCCTTCACTGTGTTTATCACGCTTCCCACAAAACTCAATCTTTTGTAGCTAGTCATTATTTCTTCTTATTATACTATAAATATACTTTCCTAATCAGATTCAATTCAAGGATACTGAAACTGCATTGGCAGAAACAGAATTATAAATGTGATGTCCACATTGATGGTTTCCTGTGCAGCCTCCTTCCTCTGGTACAGCGCCTGGAAAGACGCATACACAGAATGACTGCAGGGGGATCTCATTTTTGAGGTGAAGTTCATTTCTAGTAACCATACCACTTACAAGATACAGATCTTATTTAAATTAAAAATTCCCCAAAGTGAACTATTTCCCCCAAACAAGTTTTGTCCACTATACTCCTGATAGGCTCGTTAGTTAGACATATTTTTCTCTTACTATTACAAATTTCTTGGAATATAGGAGTTAAGCTTAAGAGTTAATCTTAAACCTTGAATTTGGGAAAACAACTCTAGATTTCTTTTGCCTAAACTGGCTCTACCCTCGTTGAATGCTTCCTATAAAAAGTGACAATGCTTACGGTGTCGACAGCTAGAGAGCCTCTTGGGGTTGCACCAGGCTGCAATAAATGAAAAGCCCTTTTCAGACTGAATTTTAGTTGTGTATTGTTATTTGTCTTAGAATCCATTTATTAGTCCAGAGATAATGTGACAGTTGACTCTTAACAGTAACACAGTACTCATTAGCTAGCTTGACAGGGAGGTGCCAACATCGGCTGGGGATTGTATTTTATTAATCTTCATGGCTCATTTGGAAGCCTGGCTGGCTATCTTGTAATGTGCCCTCGTGCTGATTGGGACAGGGATGTGTAACCATCCTTACGACTGAAGAATATCAACTTGCATGATAGGATCTTTCCCTTTCCTTGACCTGAAATGCAGAAATCTAGGGAAGCCTGAGGGAATGCCTCAGTATCCAGTGAAAATTTGCTTCCTAGGAATGTGTAACATTCCTTCTAGATGCTAAGAACCATTTGAATGTAGAACTGCTCAGTGCTTCGTTGGTATATATGTTAAAATCGGAGACTAGATTTATTTTTAAGTTTAAGATGAGTGTAGAAATTCCTTGAAATAGTATAGTTTGCCATCATAGCTTTACTACCTTGATTCATTTTTGTGTGGTAATAAAAAATCGTCTTCGGAGCTGATCTGATATTTTTTTTTCCTCCTTACTGAATTTGCGTATCTCGTGCTCTTTGGGTCTGAAAAATCTTGGTTGTGTTTGAACAACTTAAACTAAACATCATGACTCATAGCTTCCAGTGCTCTTATTCTGCTGACTTTTTGTTTTCAGATGGATTTTTGTTTTGAGTGTATTTATTTGGGATTTTATTGAGTCCTTTCCCTATCACACAGAAATTGCTTAGAAGGTAGTTTCTTATTTAAAAAAAATGATTTTGATAATAAATACTTTGCAAGAAAGTTGAAGAATCTCCAAGTCATCACACTTTTGATGACTTTCTGAGCAAATAAGCTATTATTTGATTTCTAAACCTCTACATATAGTATCCTGACTATATTTCTAAAAGAGTTTTCACTTATTTCTTACCAATTCAAACATGTTTTACTTCATATTAACTGAAAATAGATTTGATTTGGATGTTTTCTTTGGCACTACACTAATAAGGCTAATCAAGATGAGATTCCAAGCCTTAAAAAAAAAATGAAATCAACATGTGGTTTAATTCTCACTACTAATACTACCCTGAAAGACTGTTAAGCTTCTGATAGAAAACAATAAAAAACAAGGAAATTCACTGTTAAAACGGCAACATACCATATGTCCTTTAATACCTAATTACAACAGGGGCACAATAAGAAAGTCATTAAACCTGCACCCTATTGTGCATAGGTATCAGAGGACATATGGTGCATTTCAACCATTAGTATGAATTTGATTGCATCTGTGATTTTCTGTTACAACTTCGACTGTATTTTCCAGAAGAAAATGTTGGTAGACATATTGGTCATTGAGAAGAATTGCCNAAGAAAATGTTGGTAGACATATTGGTCATTGAGAAGAATTGCCAACAATGAGAAACGGGACCATTTTTACCCCTCCAGAGGTAGGTGATTATAAATTGCATAAAGGCCTACTAATAACCTTGTTTTCTCTTCTGACTTTCAATGCCTTTTGGTGCGTTATTTCCCCCACTGAAAATTTCTCATTAAAGCAAATTATTTTTACTTGCCAGATAAGGAAATTTGACCCAAGTCCTTGTAAAATGTGCATTTCTCACTAAATATTCCCCAAAATATTATAAATGTATATAACTATATGCCAAAAATTATAGATGATGAAAGGGAGTGCTATGTCTGTGCTTTTTCTTCTTTCTCTTATAGAGATGGAATTAATATTCACTATTGGTAATATTTTCTCTAGAGCTTGGCTTGTGTGTAGATATATGTATATCTATAGATATATCTATATATATATATGAGAGAAAGAAAAATATAGACACATACATCTTTAAGGCAAATATCAGGCATGAAGGATGTAGAAAGAAGGCACGAGTTCTCACCCTTAATCTTTGTATCTTTCATCCTCAACTTATAGCAGCCTAGTCACACAAGTGCCTGACACCCTAAAAAGCATGATAAATATAACTTGATTTAAATTCGATTCATAGGATTTCTTGGGTTTCATTCATTCATTCACTCCTATATTTATTGATCACTTGTTATTGGCTATGAGCTATCTTAAGTGCTTGGACTACAGCAATGTAACAAACAGGCAAGCAGCCCTCACTAACCATAAATTCTAGTGGAGAGAAACAGTGAGACAAATATAAACGTAGTTTTTCAGATGATGATAAATGCTACAAAGAAAAACAAAGCGGGGCAGGGGAGTATAGCAGGGGGCGTGGGGAGGGGTTTTGTTGCTTCTCTGCTGTGAGCCATACAGTGGTTGGAATACAGGGGGCGAGGGACTAGTTGGGAGGCCTGGGCTTCATATGACCAATGTCAACAAGAACAGAGGGCAGAGACTCATCCCGATGATCTCGGGCAGATAAGCAGGGAGGTGGTGGGTGTTGGGGGAAAAGTATAGGTCTTGCCATGGGCCCCTGGAGGTCTGGGTCCCCTCTCCTCCCCGCTCCTGGGAGAGGGTGAGCTTACCTGGAGTTCCTGGGGCACCCGGACTCTCACTCCTCCCCCTGGAGTTGTCAGGGCTGAGCCAGGCTTGGGAACTCTTCTGTCTAGAACATGTTATTTAACGCTCTTATTGCCCAGAACTAGATTAGAGTCTGAACAAAAGATGACAAAAATCCTGAGGACATTTACTACTGTTCAGATTTGTTTTTAAGTATATTTTTCCTATAGCTGGTAAATCATCACTTCTTAGAAAGCTTGAAAAAACCCTAAAAGTGAAGTTTCACGTTCCATAAAATTTTAGTAATTAAGAAAGCTATCATGTGTTAAAAATTTGTCTTAGAACACTGCAATGGATTGTTTAGACTGTAAATATATTTTTTTAAGTTTTATTTATTTATCTGACAGNATTAAGAAAGCTATCATGTGTTAAAAATTTGTCTTAGAACACTGCAATGGATTGTTTAGACTGTAAATATATATTTTTAAGATTTTATTTATTTATATGACAANTTATCTGACAAAGAGAGACACAGCGAGAGAGGAAACACAGGCAGGGGAAGTGGGAGAGGGAGAAGCAGGCTTCCCGCTGAGCAGGGAGCCTGATGCGGGGCTCGATCCCAGGACTCCGAGATCATGACCTGAGCTGAAGGCAGACACTTAACAACTGAGCCACCCAGGCACCCAAAGAACACTGCAATGGATTGTTTAGACTGTAAACATTACATATTGTCTTTGCTATAAAATGGTAGTTTTATCACTAGTTACACATGTCTGCTTAATTGGAACACATGCGTGTTTTCAAAGGAGTTCTACCAGTTTAAGGAAATTTATCCATGAAGCTTGCTGCATGTTAGGGACTAGAATGAGATTAGAGTCTGGTCCTAAATTCAGAATAACTAGAATTTAACTCTTTGATTTTAGGAGATGACTACAATAACTGGTATGCAAAGAAGTGAACATAGTGAATGCAAGACTCTTAAAGATGGAGGTTTCACTGTTAGGCATTTAACAGGAAGTCTTGTCAACCTAAGTTTATGTACTTCCTATAGAACTTTTCAAGCTTAGAATTTTTAGAAGAGGACAGAGGGGTAGAGGGGAACCTTTCTTAAAAACTGATGTTAGTGGGTAAAAAAGAGAGGATTATACAATGGTAAATGGTCACTATTCATCCTAATGGATGTGTAACATAGTAGCCTAATTAGTGACATTTAAATATCGTTTCATTTTTCTTGATCCTCATCTCAGCAAAAGCATTAAAGGCCAACTCATTGGGACATAATTACAGGTTTAAGATATATGAAGTCAAATACCCATCTATTCACTAAAATAGAGTTAAATTACTATTTTAAGTTTTTTAAGGGACTGACTCTAAACAAGCATTAAAAGGGGTGCCTTTTACTAAATTTTTGGTGTGATTATAAGCTAAGAAGTTTTCTAGTGTATATCACTGGACATAGGTCTTTATTTTTCACATTCGTTTAAACCTGAGTAGATTTCCAAAACTGGCCATTACATCTGGGGCCATCACGCCAAGATGTTAATGAGTCTGGTGATAATGGACTGAAGTTCTTTTTCTCAGGTTTAAGCATTTCCATGAGCAGAGTAGAACTTAATAAATTAAGAGTTGAGATTTAACATTTGCAACTGAATTGGAGGGCCTGACCCAGCCATTTTTTCCCTCTGCATTCATTTTCTATCTGTAGCATTGTGAATATAATTTTTGCTGCCTACTTCCCAAGGCAGTAGTCAGTTGGTTGAGGATAGCATTCAGTGAACTAGGATAAAAATACAAAAATATTGTTAACATAATTAACATAACTGAGACCTTACGTTTACTTTACCTTGCAGTGGTCACTTAACCACTCATGGTGATTCCCTAGCATCTTACGGACATTGTCCTATGCCACGTAAGTTATGATAGATTATCTATCTGTCTCTGTTCTACAGCTGCCTCCTATTATAAATACTGCCCCCCTCCCAACTTGACTGTGAGGGCCCCAGTGATGGGAACTGTGGTAACTGCATCTGGCTCCTAGTAGGTGCTCAATAAATGTTTGTGATTCATATGAGTGAGCACAGTAAATACTCAGTCGATGCTGTTATGATGGATCTGTTTGACAGAATAATTATTCACTAAGAAATTAAATTTTAATCTGTTTTCCCCTGTCTTTTATGCCAAGAAATTCACCAGAACTTTTGTTCCCTTATCTTCAGGCTATTGTTTTGCAGGGCAAAAAATGGAATTTGCTTGAAGATATTGCCAAACTGCTTCTCCTGCATCCGACTCATATTTACTACTGTTCTTGGAGGACTTTATGGCAGACTTCACCAGAGGGCACAAGAGGAGAGAAAACTGCTTGGAGATAGAGGGGGGAATGTGACTGCTTCTGGGTTAGGAAGTAGGTCGTCAAGGCAAAGAAGAAATATATTGTACCCTTGAGGCCTTCTAGGAGATGTAGGACTTGGCAGGAAGGCTCATGATGCTCTCCAAGGGCTGGGCTTCTGCTAGGGTCCCAGGCTCTGTAAGAATTCCTGTGCTCTGGCAGCCAAGTGCAAATCCCTCCCACTCCCCAGTGGGGAACATTCAGGTGGAGATAGTAATGAAGGGCGACCAAGGGTCTTGAAGACCAGAAGACATCTCTCCAGTGACTCTGCTTGCTGAAGATCTCTGGGATCCTCAGAACAAGTGAGTGATGAAGAAGACCCTGGAGTAAAGCAAAGAAAGTGCTATTTATTTATTTATTTATTTATTTATGTACTTAAATTATGATACGTTTTTTAAGGCTTATCTAAAATATGGCACCAGGACTGGAGCTGCACAGACCATGTAATATAGAAAAAATAAGCGCTATGGAAATGGGATCAAAAAAGACATTCCCATAGGGAGATGTTGGGACCTAAGGCCAGATCCCTTCCAGACTTTCTCAATGTTTTTCCTGAGGTATATTCCACAATTTTTCTTTAGGGCATTCTTTGGTTGCCACAAGCTGATCCTGATCACCATTTGAAGCTGTATTTCCAGTTATATTCTTCCCACATTTGGCCACATTGAAATTTGGGTATTCTCCAACATCTTCCCATGTAGGCTAGGATCTTTGAGTGACCACACTGGGATTGTGTGGCTTTGAGGGCTTTTGTACCTTGATGACATTGTGGTAAATCTGAATCAAGTGCCTCGACTACACAGATGTGAAGCAGAGGGTAATAGTCTTTATTTTTGAAGTTATTAGTGATTCTGAAAAACTTAGTACCATTCATGTAAAATTTAGGCCTTCGACTGAGTGTTTAGCAATAGGAGGAAGCAATGGGAGGAAGTGGGGACAAACAGAATAGTAGGCTGGCCTGCCATGCGTTGCTTGACGAGCCCCTTTCTTCTGGTTTCTTATTCACACGTGCTCATACTCAAGTATGAACTCTTCCAAAGGAGACAGCCGCTGAAGCCCCAACAAGAGAAAAAACAACAGCAAAGCCTCTCTGGACAGAGATGATTAAAATGCCCTATGCTTCTACGGTCCCCCGGGCATGTGACAGCCACCGCCCCAACTGGACATAGCACATCAGGGAGGGACCTCTCAACAGTCGGTGTCTCCAGTGACTTTTGTGACCTTTTCTATCTGAGAAGAGGGCATTTTATTTTATAAAAAGATTTATTTATTTATTTGAGAGAGAACCCATGAGCCAGGGGGTGGGTGGGGGGAAGGGCAGGAAGGGAGGGAGAGAGAGTTCCGAGCAGACTCTGCTTTGAGCTCAGAGCCTGACATGGGGCTCAATCCCATGACCCTGAGATCATCACCTGAGCTGAAATCAAGAGTCAGATTCTTAACTAACTGAGCTACCCAGGTGCCCCAAGAAAAGGGAATCTCTGCCCACACCCTAAGTTTTTCAATATAAATACTGGAACAAGACACACTGTGTTTCCAGATGCACAGAAAGAAGTCTTGAAGTGGCTGTTCTATTTTTCTCTTTCTGTCCTTAGTGGATTGAGGTCTCAGTGTGAATTTAGAGAGATTGGACCCCATACTTCTTTGTGACTTTAAAGTCCATGTAGCTTGTTGTTTATCAAAAACATGGGTCTATTTAAATTAGGTACTTGATTTCGCTGCAAGCCTTCTCAGATGTTTTTTTCTTAAACATGCATTATTCAGCATGAGTAGGAACTAAATTCTACATCAGCTGTGGGTGTAGCCCTTGAAAACATTTGCTTAGGTCAAGGAACTACTTTTACAAATTATACTTAACTCCCCATGCAGATTGTAAAAAATTCAGTTTCAGTGTACCTTATGAACTTACTATTGTTACTATGCTTGTTAGAACTAAGTTTTTAAAACCATAATTTAATACAGGGTGAATCAGGTCACTATGCAGACACGCTTATCAATGATGCAGAGGCAGCTGAAATATAAAACATAAAATCAGAAATTTATTTTGCAGATGTACTGGTATGTTACTCTTCAATTTTGAAGGGAATGGAGGAGGAGACCAGTTGGGGTCCAGGAACGTGCATTTGTTTCTTGACACCACAGAATGGCCACGTAACCATGCCCTTTCAGCCTGTAAGCTCTCTTAGCCTCAGTTTCCTTTTCTGACAACTAAAAAATGAAGACTAAGTGAATTCCAGGTGTAGAGGTTATTGCCATCCTTATTGCTAATCAATGTATTTTTGTGAGGCCCAAATGTTATCTTAAGGGAAAGTTCTAATAGTTTGATATGGCATAGATGAACTGTAGTTGGAATTTTAATTCGATTTCATTTCAAATGTTAAATTTTATTTCCTTGGAAGAAAAAGCATAATTTTTGAAGGCCATGGACTTTTATCAAATGCAAGAGATGAGCGAGGCATGCCTTCACCACTGTTTCTCTTCTGCATTCATAATCTGTCCTGGTCATGAAAGATAGGTTATAAAGCAATTTCGTTTATGAATGGTAAGATGAATATATAACATCAAAGATAATAAAACCATATAAAAGTTTGCAATTATTTATGAGAACTTTGAGTGAGCAAACTTGACACTGAAAGAGTTTAAGGTGGTTTAAGGTGTTGCTGGTCACTTTCATTCTTAGGGTCATTTAAATATTATGCAAATGAAAAGAAAATGGAATCAAGCATTATTCTGTTAATGAACTTAAAAGTAGACCCTGGTAGAAATATATGATAAATAAATACAATGTCAAGTTAGAAAAAATGTTGTAGTTTCATGTTGTTGGTTTGCAAATTGAATTTTTACATAAAATTTACACTAAATGGAACCTCATTATATAGTGATGAGGTCCAGTATGATCCAAATCATTAAAATCACTGTACTGCTTAATGATTCACTAAGTGGTACTGCAGTGCCATAAATTTAGCACTAGTTTCATGATTCAAAACACCAGACTGAGACACCAGCAAATCGTATGTGGATCATTAAATTTACAATGAATGTCAGAGATGAAATAAGGGGGAAAAAACACTTTGAGAGATAGGGATAATATGTGCTCTAAGGTGACATACATCAAGATAAATGATCTTATACCACTTGTGCTTGGATAATAATGGGGGGTAGTTTTTTTTGTTATTCCTCATTTCATAATTTCCAGAGGGGCTGGAAGTCTAAACTCCTCCGAATTAAAGCAGCTGTCACTTTCTGACTACCCTGTGATCTGTTTCATTTATATTTATAATATATACATTTATATATGCCATTACATTTTAAACTTAGCTGCTTTTGCCTAGACATTATGGCTCATCTAATTTCCTATCATATTAGTTCAAAATGATTTTTATGGTTGGATGAAATTTGGACTGGAATTGCATGAAAGCTATTAAGAATATAAGGTTTAATTCTGAAATCCTTAACGATGTTTTAAATCGCACCCTCCCTGATGCTGAGCATTATCTTAGTATTGATTCTCCGGTATTTATTTGTGTGAAAATCTGTGTGCTGTAACTTATAAAAGTAAACATGTTAAATATACGTTAGATTCTCACAGTCCACAAGTTTCACTGGAGAACCGAGGAATTCGCACTTGAGAGTACCTTGCTGGTGCCGGTGATTTGGAACAGGAGAGGCAAACATTTCCTTGGGTCACAAGTAAATCCTCTGGCAGACCTTTTATATACAGTAGGGTATGCAAGACGTTGTGATTTTTAATGGTCAGCTTAACACTACACAGCACAACAAAGAGCTCTCTGGTATCTCAAACACACTGTGTTATCCAACGGTGCCACTTCTTTGTCAGGAAGCCCCTGCAGAGCGCATGATAGAGATTAGGAGATGCTGGCTTGAAGTTCTCAGACAAGTTACGCTAACTTCTGGATCACGGACCATTTATCAATCTTGGGATGTACCGCAGCCCAATTGCTCTGTTCTGTGCATCAAACCCTGCGGATCCACCGCTACTTTCATCAGTTCAGGTGTATCAAATAGCCTCGGTGGGTCAGGAAGTTGTTGTTTGTTCGTTTGGCTATTTATGTCTGTCAGAAGAACGGCACGAACAACAACAATCAAAGTCAGGAGAGCATGCAAAACAGAACTGCGGACTCAGTGGTCGGGGGCCCATGGGGCCCATGTCCTTTATTTCAATGATATGGCTGTTGAAAAGTCACGTGTAAGCAGGAGCTGTGTGGTGGTGAAGACAATTCGTGGACATCGTATCGCAAACGCGGCTGTCTTTTTTCTAGTCCAGCATGAAGGACGATGGACTTTTTCCTTGAGACAAGGATAGTTTGATTCTGGCTGTGGCGCCCTAGAGCGGAACACTGAGAAGAGATGATGTATTCCTTCCTGTAAAAATAAAACGGCTTTTAGATTCTGCTTTTGTTTGAGGGAAAAGTCCAATTGAAAGATAAGAAAAGAGGAAATGGGTTCGATGAAAGCATGTAAGACTGATGAGTCTACTTAACCTCTAGGGTTTTCCCCACTTACCTCAGGAATACAGAGTCTTATTCCAGTTGGCCAAATACTTAAGATAATTTCTTCTTTCGGAAAGAGTAGTATTATTAGTAACCATAAAAAGGAATTTGTACAGCCTCCCCCCTCGTCCAACATTTATGAAGGTCCTGGACTATCCAAGTCAAACACGGGACAACAAACAAATCAAACACCAAGAGACCAAAGGGAACTATAAAAAAGAAATGTATTCACTTTGTCCTTGAAACTATGAAAACAATTTCTAGAATAAACAGGTTATGAAAACGGGATAGGGTATTCTGTCAGCCCAGGCCAGGCCTGTTATCTAGAAATTGCTTATAGTAGAGGGGTACAGATTGTTAGAAGAGGAGATAAAAGTGCTATTGTAGTCTTCCATAATAAGCCTTAGGACAAGACTGTAAAATGTGGCAGTTTAGTAAGGTTCTGAGACAAAACAAATGGTATACAGCATTTCGCTGCTTATTTGGAAATCCACCTCTGGTCAAATGCTGAGCTCTGAAAGAATTCACCCTCGTTCTTCTCTGCCTCTGAGATTTCTGTTACATCTGTGTAAGAAGGATAGTATTTCATAAGCTTTCTTGATTCATATGCCCTGAATAATAAACAAATCTCCCTCTATCAAGACTGGGTCCAGGTAAGAGGGGGAAAAGGCTATCATTTTGCTAAAGAGAAAGATAAGATACCAGAGAATGTTCTATCCAGTTAGGCAGAGAAAGTGAATCTTACTCCCCCAACTCCCCTCATCTCAGATCTGGTTATTTGGTGGGGAGATGATGAGAGGCTAGGGAAGGGAAGTTATCAGAAATGTGTTCCAACATTCTCTCTTTATGGCCTCAAAGATCTGAGTGGAGAGGAGGTGAGCTAGCCAGGCTAAGATGCAAACAGATAGTAGAAGGGCTTTTGTTCCACTGTTTTTTGCTTTTTGATTGGTGTGTGTGTGTGTGGGGGGGCTCTAAAGAGTGCAGGGTGCCTGTGCCCTCTTGTGGGGCAGCCCGAGTATTGTAAGGTAGCAGAGCAGAGGGCTCAGGCAGGTAGAGGGCTTTGTTTGCACCCCTGAACTTCTGCTGGTTACAGTGTGACGTGCATGATGAGNGATAGGTTATAAAGCAATTTCGTTTATGAATGGTAAGATGAATATATAACATCAAAGATAATAAAACCATATAAAAGTTTGCAATTATTTATGAGAACTTTGAGTGAGCAAACTTGACACTGAAAGAGTTTAAGGTGGTTTAAGGTGTTGCTGGTCACTTTCATTCTTAGGGTCATTTAAATATTATGCAAATGAAAAGAAAATGGAATCAAGCATTATTCTGTTAATGAACTTAAAAGTAGACCCTGGTAGAAATATATGATAAATAAATACAATGTCAAGTTAGAAAAAATGTTGTAGTTTCATGTTGTTGGTTTGCAAATTGAATTTTTACATAAAATTTACACTAAATGGAACCTCATTATATAGTGATGAGGTCCAGTATGATCCAAATCATTAAAATCACTGTACTGCTTAATGATTCACTAAGTGGTACTGCAGTGCCATAAATTTAGCACTAGTTTCATGATTCAAAACACCAGACTGAGACACCAGCAAATCGTATGTGGATCATTAAATTTACAATGAATGTCAGAGATGAAATAAGGGGGAAAAAACACTTTGAGAGATAGGGATAATATGTGCTCTAAGGTGACATACATCAAGATAAATGATCTTATACCACTTGTGCTTGGATAATAATGGGGGGTAGTTTTTTTTGTTATTCCTCATTTCATAATTTCCAGAGGGGCTGGAAGTCTAAACTCCTCCGAATTAAAGCAGCTGTCACTTTCTGACTACCCTGTGATCTGTTTCATTTATATTTATAATATATACATTTATATATGCCATTACATTTTAAACTTAGCTGCTTTTGCCTAGACATTATGGCTCATCTAATTTCCTATCATATTAGTTCAAAATGATTTTTATGGTTGGATGAAATTTGGACTGGAATTGCATGAAAGCTACTAAGAATATAAGGTTTAATTCTGAAATCCTTAACGATGTTTTAAATCGCACCCTCCCTGATGCTGAGCATTATCTTAGTATTGATTCTCCGGTATTTATTTGTGTGAAAATCTGTGTGCTGTAACTTATAAAAGTAAACATGTTAAATATACGTTAGATTCTCACAGTCCACAAGTTTCACTGGAGAACCGAGGAATTCGCACTTGAGAGTACCTTGCTGGTGCCGGTGATTTGGAACAGGAGAGGCAAACATTTCCTTGGGTCACAAGTAAATCCTCTGGCAGACCTTTTATATACAGTAGGGTATGCAAGACGTTGTGATTTTTAATGGTCAGCTTAACACTACACAGCACAACAAAGAGCTCTCTGGTATCTCAAACACACTGTGTTATCCAACGGTGCCACTTCTTTGTCAGGAAGCCCCTGCAGAGCGCATGATAGAGATTAGGAGATGCTGGCTTGAAGTTCTCAGACAAGTTACGCTAACTTCTGGATCACGGACCATTTATCAATCTTGGGATGTACCGCAGCCCAATTGCTCTGTTCTGTGCATCAAACCCTGCGGATCCACCGCTACTTTCATCAGTTCAGGTGTATCAAATAGCCTCGGTGGGTCAGGAAGTTGTTGTTTGTTCGTTTGGCTATTTATGTCTGTCAGAAGAACGGCACGAACAACAACAATCAAAGTCAGGAGAGCATGCAAAACAGAACTGCGGACTCAGTGGTCGGGGGCCCATGGGGCCCATGTCCTTTATTTCAATGATATGGCTGTTGAAAAGTCACGTGTAAGCAGGAGCTGTGTGGTGGTGAAGACAATTCGTGGACATCGTATCGCAAACGCGGCTGTCTTTTTTCTAGTCCAGCATGAAGGACGATGGACTTTTTCCTTGAGACAAGGATAGTTTGATTCTGGCTGTGGCGCCCTAGAGCGGAACACTGAGAAGAGATGATGTATTCCTTCCTGTAAAAATAAAACGGCTTTTAGATTCTGCTTTTGTTTGAGGGAAAAGTCCAATTGAAAGATAAGAAAAGAGGAAATGGGTTCGATGAAAGCATGTAAGACTGATGAGTCTACTTAACCTCTAGGGTTTTCCCCACTTACCTCAGGAATACAGAGTCTTATTCCAGTTGGCCAAATACTTAAGATAATTTCTTCTTTCGGAAAGAGTAGTATTATTAGTAACCATAAAAAGGAATTTGTACAGCCTCCCCCCTCGTCCAACATTTATGAAGGTCCTGGACTATCCAAGTCAAACACGGGACAACAAACAAATCAAACACCAAGAGACCAAAGGGAACTATAAAAAAGAAATGTATTCACTTTGTCCTTGAAACTATGAAAACAATTTCTAGAATAAACAGGTTATGAAAACGGGATAGGGTATTCTGTCAGCCCAGGCCAGGCCTGTTATCTAGAAATTGCTTAGAGTAGAGGGGTACAGATTGTTAGAAGAGGAGATAAAAGTGCTATTGTAGTCTTCCATAATAAGCCTTAGGACAAGACTGTAAAATGTGGCAGTTTAGTAAGGTTCTGAGACAAAACAAATGGTATACAGCATTTCGCTGCTTATTTGGAAATCCACCTCTGGTCAAATGCTGAGCTCTGAAAGAATTCACCCTCGTTCTTCTCTGCCTCTGAGATTTCTGTTACATCTGTGTAAGAAGGATAGTATTTCATAAGCTTTCTTGATTCATATGCCCTGAATAATAAACAAATCTCCCTCTATCAAGACTGGGTCCAGGTAAGAGGGGGAAAAGGCTATCATTTTGCTAAAGAGAAAGATAAGATACCAGAGAATGTTCTATCCAGTTAGGCAGAGAAAGTGAATCTTACTCCCCCAACTCCCCTCATCTCAGATCTGGTTATTTGGTGGGGAGATGATGAGAGGCTAGGGAAGGGAAGTTATCAGAAATGTGTTCCAACATTCTCTCTTTATGGCCTCAAAGATCTGAGTGGAGAGGAGGTGAGCTAGCCAGGCTAAGATGCAAACAGATAGTAGAAGGGCTTTTGTTCCACTGTTTTTTGCTTTTTGATTGGTGTGTGTGTGTTGGGGGGGCTCTAAAGAGTGCAGGGTGCCTGTGCCCTCTTGTGGGGCAGCCCGAGTATTGTAAGGTAGCAGAGCAGAGGGCTCAGGCAGGTAGAGGGCTTTGTTTGCACCCCTGAACTTCTGCTGGTTACAGTGTGACGTGCATGATGAGGTGAGAGGCGGTGGGCACCCCTGGAGCTTGACTCCTGGTGCTGAGAGGGACTTAGAGGGTAGGAGTTGGATAGAGGATATGGCAGAGACTCAAGGGTGGATGATCTGTAGCATCGGCAAGAGTGGAGGAGTTGAGCAGAGGCCAAGTCAATAAGATAAGCCACCAGGTGATGACCAAGCCAAGGAAGGATCAACCACCAGTTCATGAGCTGCCGTTATTAACAGTGAAGTATGAGAGAATGCCCAGGGGTGCCTGGGGGGCTCAGTGGGGTAAGCGTCTGCCTTCGGCTCAGGTCATGACCTGGGATTGAGCTCCAGGTCAGGCTTTCTGCTGAGTGGGAAGTCTGCTTCTCCTTCTGTGCCTTCCCCCTGCTCGTGCTCTCTCTCTCTCTCTGAGATAAATAAATAAAATCTTAAAAAAAAAAAAAAAGAATGCCCATAAGTGGGAATGAATCAGCCATTCTGTGGAAGATGCCAGATAGACAATGCATAATCAAGAGCCAGCACAAGGCCAAAGGTTCCCATTAATCCCAACACCTTCAAGTTTTATGTCTCTCATCATATACCAAGACACCATTTTGGATCATAGCAAGGGAAGCAGGGAACTATGATTGAATATCTTCCAAGGACTGATTTAAACCAATAGAGAGACTTCTAATTATCGGTTTAGACTTCATTTTAATACAGATTGGACTAAATTTAATTTTCCCTCCATTTCTTGATTGGTTGGAGCCCATATGAGGAAGATCAAATCAGTTACACAGGAGCCATGTTTTCCTTGCATATTTGAGTTGTAATGTGATAAACATATGTAATGGGGCAGAAAATTTAATCATCTCAAAAGTTGTTGGTTCTCTGTGAGTTGAAACTAGGAGGAGCTGCCCTTCCTTGAGCCGGAACAAAGCTGGAGAGACCAGGGGGATGGAGTCTCTACAACTAGGTCATTAGGCTGGGGGCCAACTGAATATGCTGCCCAGACAAGGCCTCGAGGTCCCATAAAGGAACACATATGTCTAGCTTGCAGAGTATATGCAACAGCATAATTATTGAGCCACTGGTGGAAAATTTCAATCTGAAAATAAGAGCATCTGGGATGAGTGACTTCTCTGTAAATGTCTGGCGTGCGTCTGAACGATCTGTTTCTTCACCATTGTGAACATTGACTATCCATAAAAAGCTCATCATAGTCAGAAACAATGTTCGTTCAGCTGTTGGTCAACAATATAAACAGCCTTGTTTGGATTAGGTCTTCCATCTCTTTAATGTGATTCCAGTACTTAATATATTTTGCATACTAATGCCCTTTGACTAGAGAAATATCTTTGTTGTGATCTCTCTTTTGAATTGTGAGCTGTTTCTTTTGCTTAACACAAGATGCCTGCTATTTCTTTAGTTTAGGGATGCGAGGTTGTGCTTCAGTCATTTTATGAAGAATTTTAACTTAATCTGATTTTCAGTGGGTTGGTTTCCTCTCTTTTGTGAGTACAGATGAGGAATAATGAAGAGAATGAGGTAGAATGGAGAGAGAAGGCAAAGAAATGTATAATTATTTTCCCTTTTTAGCATTGCATATACTAATTTATGCAAGTATCTGTTTTTACTCATATCACCAAATTTTTGAACTTCGTAGAACCTTGAAAATTTGTCTAAAATGAAGACATAGAAGTTCCCTTTAAGGATGTCATCTAAATAGCTGCATTCTATGTAATTCTCTCTAAGAAGGGAGTTCTGAAAATATCTCTGCTTTTTCACGTCCCTTTTCAGATGACCCCTATTGTAAATCATGAATCAATGGGTTCTGAACATCTCTGATGTACTAAACTTACACAGGGATTCCATCTCCCACCTCATGGAAGCCTCAGGCAATGAAGAACAGCAAAAATAGTTTTTTTGGGTCAGGAGCAGGGTTGGTTGTCAGGAGGAGTGTGTGGGGAATGGTGGAGAAATCAAACATGCAAAATATTCCTTTCCACACATATGTACTGGAGTTAGGACAAGAAGTTGGATGTCCTGTGTTTCCAGGCTCATTCTGTCCTTAATGCCATGGGTGACTTTGGTCATATCTACTCTAAAGTGATTACTGATTTCACAGAGTTGGTGTGGGCATAAAAAGAGCTAAAATCTGTGAAAATACTTAAGTGATTATAAAATATGACACAATCATGAAATATTAAACATATTGTAATTACTGAAATTATCTCGTGTTTTTGCATTTTATTCTCAGATAACCTGCATCATATGACCCTCTTCATACTCTCGTTTTTGTCCAAAATCACAGAGCTGCTGAGTCTAGGGTGCCTTCCTTATTGGGCTGAGAATTTCTGGTTTCCCCATCTTTCGTAAGTACAAGGAAACCCATATCCCCATCTATGTCGAGCATGTGACAGTTGATTGACTGTTAATAACCTTGACAATGTTATTTTTCTTAGAGAAAAAGGAGACTTGATGACTTCTTTGTTCAATTTCACCTAAAGAGTAGTCTTGCCCTGTGCACACTAAGTGTCATTGGTAGGGAATTGTCCAGGAGGCATTCAGTATGTAAATGTTCTAATTAGATCAATGTAAAAGAGCAGTCGTACATTCTGTTATAGCAGTGTGTCTGGTTCCATTAATAAAACCTCCCGAAGGCATGCACTACTAGTTTTCTCAATTAGTTTGTCCCAGATCATTTCATCGGGTGGGGGGGGGGGGGGGAGGAAGGGTGGAATGAGAGGGTGAAGGGAGGTGGCGAATTACAGGTATCTTCTCCAGCTCAGAGAGCTGTCCGAATTTGTCCCATATTCCACCTGGTCACTATATTGGTCTTCAGAAAAACACATCCCTACACAGTATTTGGGAAAATGAAAAATCAGAGTGACTTTTTCCCTTCCTCTTTCCCTGATGGAACAAATACCACTACCACCAGCTCCACCTTTTCCTCCTCCTTCTCTTCCTCCCTCTCTTCGTCCTCTTCCTCCTCCACTTCCTTACTTTGACTTTCCAGAGAGTTTATCTCTATGTAAAATTCCTAGCACAGTGCCTGGCCCATAATAGTGATTTAATTAAGTATTCACTTCTTTCCTTTTCTCAAGCATACAGCATGTTCCAGTTCTCTGAAATGCAGAACACATATCACAACTACAGGGTGTATAATAAGGGTCCCCAATTTCTAATTTCTGAAAGGACTGCAGTTCTTTCTTTTTACGTGGGACTAAACTTATGGGGTTGTAGAGCTGTTTGTTTAAGAAGGCTCCGAAAATTTTTAATGAGAGTTGTGTGCAAGAGCTTTTTTAATCTCTGAGACTCTGGAGGAACAAAGTGAGATAAATGTGTGTAAACTCACAACAGAGAACAAGTACTATTTGGGGTTCCTGGTTATTATACTGTGCTCTTCACTTTCCCTTTATCTTGTTCTTTCCGCAGTTATTTTGCTCACCATTTGGGGGGAAGCCTTAACTCAGCATTATTTCCAAATTCCTCCCTTCCACTCAGTCCCTCAAGAGTTAAGTCATTAAGGAGTATGGAGAGTAGTAAGAGGCTGACAAGTGGAGTAGGGAGCCAGGGCAAGGGCAATGATGTTAGAAAGTCTGGTAACAGAGAATGGGTATAATTGCCTATCGGCTCTGAGAAGTCCTAGTTTCCCAGGTCTACCTATCCTTCCCAAGAAATCCAAAGAATTTGCTTTCATAAGGTGTTCTGACTGTTTTCACTTGTCCCTCCCATCCCTCCTGAAAGACATAGACCAAAAGGAGACGAGGTAGCATGGGAAGATCACAAAATTAAAATCAGAAGTGAGCATTAATAAGACTTCACCACTTCCCAATTGTCTGTGTTATAGTCACCTAATCTCTGAAACTCAGTTTTTTCAACTATAAAATGGGGGCATTACCAGCTTTACGTAATTTACAAAACTGTGCTTCAAATATGATAAAGTATGTGAAAACCTTATGTAAATTGTATTACCTTATACACCTTCTAAACAAGAGTTATTTATTTATTTGAGAGAGAGTGTGTGTGCATGAGCAGGGGCAGACTCCTCACTGAGCACGAAGCCCAATGTGGGGTCCATCTCACCACCCATGAGATATGACCTGAGCCAAAATCACATGCCGGGCACTCAGTTGACTGAACCACTGAGTTGGCCCACCTTAGATACTTCTGTGCTCATTTTGTGCAGAAGCCACAAATATGGTACTATTGGAATCCTTTCAGAGTAGCTGTTTCAACGAGAATGGCAGAGAAAAATAACTAAATAATAGTTCATCATTATCTGTAGGGCTATTCTACAGAAGAGGCGGAAACACCTTCTTGTTATATTGTTTTTTGAGGAGAAATAGAGAGGAATAGGTTAGATATAAAAAAAGAATTTACTCATCATGAAGTAGGGGGTTGGGTGACTATTTTGATTACAAATCTTTTTCCCTGGAAATCTTAATGACCAAGAAGGGTACATTCAGTACACGGTTTCAATAAACATTTAAAGGCAGATATACTAGCTAGAAGTGGTTATAATGAGGACCAATTACCAGGTAGGTTTATTCAGTAATGTATTTGTTTGAGCCACATGAAATTTCTGATATTTGCCAGCCCATGATCTACAAAGATGGTGATTTCATATTGCTCAGCCTTTCAAAGAGCAAGAGGTAACAGAGTGAACTGTAGAGGTGAGCTAGAGTATATGACTGAGAATGGCAGGGTGGGTTTGGAAAAGAAAAGGTAAGGGGATCTAGGTTGCCCAAGAAGCCACATTAAAATACCTAACCATGGATCCAGGATTGGAAAAGTCCAGAGTAGCCATGAAAGAATGTTGAGATATTAGGACAATTGGGATGGATCGAGTGTTAGTCTCTCCTCAGAATGCTCTTCTATCACCTTTCCATCTGGCTCACCTCTACTCATCTCAGGTCATATCTCAGAGAAGTTGTCCTTGCAGAGTCAGCGTTAGCTCGCTCTCTAANGGGGGGGGGGAGGAAGGGTGGAATGAGAGGGTGAAGGGAGGTGGCGAATTACAGGTATCTTCTCCAGCTCAGAGAGCTGTCCGAATTTGTCCCATATTCCACCTGGTCACTATATTGGTCTTCAGAAAAACACATCCCTACACAGTATTTGGGAAAATGAAAGATCAGAGTGACTTTTTCCCTTCCTCTTTCCCTGATGGAACAAATACCACTACCACCAGCTCCACCTTTTCCTCCTCCTTCTCTTCCTCCCTCTCTTCGTCCTCTTCCTCCTCCACTTCCTTACTTTGACTTTCCAGAGAGTTTATCTCTATGTAAAATTCCTAGCACAGTGCCTGGCCCATAATAGTGATTTAATTAAGTATTCACTTCTTTCCTTTTCTCAAGCATACAGCATGTTCCAGTTCTCTGAAATGCAGAACACATATCACAACTACAGGGTGTATAATAAGGGTCCCCAATTTCTAATTTCTGAAAGGACTGCAGTTCTTTCTTTTTACGTGGGACTAAACTTATGGGGTTGTAGAGCTGTTTGTTTAAGAAGGCTCCGAAAATTTTTAATGAGAGTTGTGTGCAAGAGCTTTTTTAATCTCTGAGACTCTGGAGGAACAGAGTGAGATAAATGTGTGTAAACTCACAACAGAGAACAAGTACTATTTGGGGTTCCTGGTTATTATACTGTGCTCTTCACTTTCCCTTTATCTTGTTCTTTCCGCAGTTATTTTGCTCACCATTTGGGGGGAAGCCTTAACTCAGCATTATTTCCAAATTCCTCCCTTCCACTCAGTCCCTCAAGAGTTAAGTCATTAAGGAGTATGGAGAGTAGTAAGAGGCTGACAAGTGGAGTAGGGAGCCAGGGCAAGGGCAATGATGTTAGAAAGTCTGGTAACAGAGAATGGGTATAATTGCCTATCGGCTCTGAGAAGTCCTAGTTTCCCAGGTCTACCTATCCTTCCCAAGAAATCCAAAGAATTTGCTTTCATAAGGTGTTCTGACTGTTTTCACTTGTCCCTCCCATCCCTCCTGAAAGACATAGACCAAAAGGAGACGAGGTAGCATGGGAAGATCACAAAATTAAAATCAGAAGTGAGCATTAATAAGACTTCACCACTTCCCAATTGTCTGTGTTATAGTCACCTAATCTCTGAAACTCAGTTTTTTCAACTATAAAATGGGGGCATTACCAGCTTTACGTAATTTACAAAACTGTGCTTCAAATATGATAAAGTATGTGAAAACCTTATGTAAATTTTATTACCTTATACACCTTCTAAACAAGATTTATTTATTTATTTGAGAGAGAGTGTGTGTGCATGAGCAGGGGCAGACTCCTCACTGAACACGAAGCCCAATGTGGGATCCATCTCACCACCCATGAGATATGACCTGAGCCAAAATCACATGCCGGGCACTCAGTTGACTGAACCACTGAGTTGGCCCACCTTAGATACTTCTGTGCTCATTTTGTGCAGAAGCCACAAATATGGTACTATTGGAATCCTTTCAGAGTAGCTGTTTCAACGAGAATGGCAGAGAAAAATAACTAAATAATAGTTCATCATTATCTGTAGGGCTATTCTACAGAAGAGACGGAAACACCTTCTTGTTATATTGTTTTTTGAGGAGAAATAGAGAGGAATAGGTTAGATAAAAAAAAGAATTTACTCATCATGAAGTAGGGGGTTGGGTGACTATTTTGATTACAAATCTTTTTCCCTGGAAATCTTAATGACCAAGAAGGGTACATTCAGTACACGGTTTCAATAAACATTTAAAGGCAGATATACTAGCTAGAAGTGGTTATAATGAGGACCAATTACCAGGTAGGTTTATTCAGTAATGTATTTGTTTGAGCCACATGAAATTTCTGATATTTGCCAGCCCATGATCTACAAAGATGGTGATTTCATATTGCTCAGCCTTTCAAAGAGCAAGAGGTAACAGAGTGAACTGTAGAGGTGAGCTAGAGTATATGACTGAGAATGGCAGGGTGGGTTTGGAAAAGAAAAGGTAAGGGGATCTAGGTTGCCCAAGAAGCCACATTAAAATACCTAACCATGGATCCAGGGTTGGAAAAGTCCAGAGTAGCCATGAAAGAATGTTGAGATATTAGGACAACTGGGATGGATCGAGTGTTAGTCTCTCCTCAGAATGCTCTTCTATCACCTTTCCATCTGGCTCACCTCTACTCATCTCAGGTCATATCTCAGAGAAGTTGTCCTTGCAGAGTCAGCGTTAGCTCGCTCTCTAACACGCTTTTGTAGTACACCGTGATATTTCTTAACAACACATAGGAAAATTGTGTGCATGACAGTGTGTTTGAATTTCTGTCATCTCCACTAGACTGTGGAGCTCCATAAGGACAGGGGCCATGTTTTTCTTGCTCATTACTATATCTCCAGTGTTTGACACAGCATCTGGCATTCAGGAGTTTCAAAATGTTTAAGAGAATAAGGCTGAATAATGCCAAGGAGTTTGAAGGGTAATCATTTAGAATGGTGATTTGTTAAGTATAAAACTGGATGGTACAGTGGAGAGGAAGAATGTGAGTCAGAGGCCAAGGAAGACGGAAGAAATAAATCTGGTGATATGAGCTATGGGCGAAGAGGCAACCAACGACGAGTGTGCTTTGAAGAATTTGGAAGAGACAAATTGACTTTAAATCATTAGAACTATGAAAAGAGGAAACTCCAGATATAGTTGTGGAAGTGTCCTTAGCAAATGAGAAAGCTACTCCCTCTCCCCCCATGGTCCTACTCTTTAAGCTGCCAGATATTGAGATAAGATGGTGTTCATGACAGTAGCCATTGGAAGACATCGTGATTTCAAGGAGTCAAGTTCTTGAAGGGACAAAATGTGAGAAGTGAGGTCAGATAAAAGACAATGAGCCCACAGTCGAGTTGTGATCTTAAAGGACAAGAGGTAGGAACTGGGGGAGAGTGGGGAGTGGGGGAGGGTGGATGAGTGAGAAACCGAGTCTAGAGTGGCAAGAGTGGGTCGTGTAAAATGAGAAGGTCCCTGAGGAAAAAGGTGACGTGAAGTAGAGGGAAAACGCCCACTGTGATGAGTATACCCAAGCAGGGCTGCAGAGCTGTTGCTAGAAGTCCCACCCAGGCTGTTCAGCAGACCCATCTTCCAAGATGGCTGATCAGGCAGTGTTTCCACAGCCTTCCTCCCCAGCTAATTTAAGATAGAAAAGGTAGAGGGGTGAAGTCCCTGCCCTAAAGTTTAGTATTGAATCAGGAGAACAAGCAAATCTCTCTCTAATTATTCAAGTTGTTTAATGATATGCTTTAACAGTTATTTTGCTGCATGGCAATTAGATTCAAATGGTAAGTCAGTCACATAAATGAATATAATTAGAAGTGTTTTTGCATAGTTAAATCAAGCATTTAGAGGCCTGTTAGGCAAATGGTGGTCCAGGGAGAAGGAGAATTTGTGGTTCTTAGCTCTTCCTCTGCTAAAGGGAAGATTGCTGCTGGCTCCAAAATTTCCTCCTTCGCATGGTCCTTAGGAGGATGGCCGCCTGCCTTCCAGTCAGATCATCATGTGACTCTATAGTTATCCTTGTCCTTCCCGCCAAACTGGGGCACAGAGGAAGAAGTAGGGATGGAGAAGGGCTGGAGCCTGGGTGGGTTAACACCTTTCCTCCAGGAGAGTATAGAAAACTCCTGACTCTGGCAAAGGATTTTGTCATGTCGTGCTTTGGTTTTGTTTTTTTCTTTCCTATTTTCTATCTTATTATTTTGCAATATTTGAAACACAGAGAAAAGGAAAGGGAAAGAATGTAAGGGCCCCCACCTATTATGAACTGTAACACATTTTAACATTTGATATATTTACTTCGGGATTTAAAGAAACGAAATAAACAGTCCATTGCAGGTAGAGATGAAGCTCCTTTTTGCACAACTCTCTGATCTAATTTCCTCAACCTACCGGAGCCACCAGGTTGAAGTAGGCGTGTATCACTCTTGTGTGTGTTGTTATACTTTTACCACGTATGTATGTTTCCTGAAGTAAATATAACATTTCTGAGTGTTTTTCAATTTTAAATGAAGGATCCACTGCACTCAGGAGCTTGAAGCTTTTATTCGGGAGTAAATTACAGAGCACACAAGTATCAGACTTAAGCCACATGACCTCAGCATTAAGAGCATTAAGAACAGGTAATTATTTTATAGATCAAGCATTCTGGAGATGGCAGATTCCAGGTCAGGCATTGCTGTTCAGTGATATCCTCCAAGGCCGGCGCTGTTTATATCCTTCTGCTCTGTCTTGCTCAGAAAGTTGCATTTCTTCCTTAGGCTTGTTACCTCAGGGTAGCAAGATGACTGCAGCCAAGAATCACAGTCTCGGGGAGCCTGGGTGGTTCAGTAGGTTAAGCGTCTGCCTTCGGCTCATGTCATGATCGAGCCCCGCATTGGGCTCTCTGTTCAGAGGAGAGCCTGTTTCTCCCTCTGCCTCTGCCCCCTGCCCCGACTGGTGTGCTCTCATGCTCGCTCTCTCTCTCTCTCTCTCTCTATGCCTCAAATAAATAAGTAAATAAAATCTTAAAAAAAAAAAAGAAAAAAGAATCACAGTCTCATACAACTACATTCAGGAGAGGAGCAAAAGGACAGAGAGGAAAATATTTCCCATATTAACTATATTCACTCCACCTTCCCCCCACCCTACCCCAAACCCAGCCCACCCCATGCATGCATTCTGCATAGTTTTGGGACAGTGGGTATAATGAATCTAACTCCCATGAATAGATGATGTTTTATGGCACAGTTAACCTTAAAATAGATTATCTAGGTGGTTCTAATCCCAAGAGCCCTTTTAAAGTAGAGTTTTTTCCAGCTGGTCACAGAGTAGGAAGTCAGAGATTCAAAGCAGAGAATCATTCAATCCTTTCTGCTCGTGTTACCATGGAGGGCATCCTGTGGCAAGAGATGCAGGTGGTCCTTCGGAGCAGAGATAGACCCCTGGCTGAGAGCAAGCAGGGAACTGAATACCTCAATCCTAAAGTCGTAAGGAACTGAAATCTGACAATGCGAATAAGGTTGGAAGCAGATTTCCCCCCAGACCTTCCAGATGGTAGCTCAGTCTAGGCAACATCTTGATTCCAACCTTGAGATACCCACCCAAGCCATGCCAGATTTCTAACCCATAGATGGTAAACTAATTAATGGATATTGTTTGAAACTGCTAAATTTGTGGCAATTTGTTACACAGCAATAGAAAACTAATACTATTTAGCCAATAATTTTGAGTTAAAATATATCCAATGAATAAAATACTATATTACTTCTAGAAACTATGTTATCAAAGCATATTTAATGACATATAAAATACTCATGATATATTAAGCAAACCAACAAAAAGCAAGCTACAAACCTTGTAACTACAGGTAAGTATAGACAACTATATGTATGATCCCAAATGCGTATTTGAGATCTTACTAGCCAGGGACGTTGGTAAAGTGGCTTAACCTCACTGTACCTCTGGGTCTTCACCTGTCAAGTGAAGATTTTACATTCCACGTGTAAAATAAAAATTTTATATCCTCCCAAGTCCCCCCTAATATAACTTTATTAACTATTTGCCTCCCTAAAATATAATCAAGAAAAGCAGATGAATGCTTGATTCTTTCCTTTTATTTACCAAGTTTTAGAATACAAAAATGGTGCCCTATCAAACTGCAATATTGACCAATGAGGTTTTAAAAAAATTGTTGTGAACTCATGGATTTCAAATGTTTTGATTCATTTTACCTTTTAATTACCTGCAGCTATTGTTATTTTGTTTGATGCTCAAATCGTTCCATCTTTGGCTAGTGGGAGCACCTTCAAGTTGGCTTTTGTGTCTTTAAACATGACTTCATGGGTTTTTGATGACTTCTTTTCTTTTAACCACAGCCACATATTCCAGATTTGGCTTGGTAGTGTCCTGCCCAGCATGACACTTTGCTTGAATCAAGCAAATAAGTTTTATCTTCATGTCGTTGTCAAACAATATTTTCTTCTAGGTGTATACACTAGAAATGCCTAGAAACCGCATGAACTAAATAACATAGATTATCTCAATCACTTAGATTTTGGTGTCTCCATAGCATTTCCTACTAAAATAAGCCAGAGCTTCTTGGAGAAATGGTTGATTGTCATTTCGGGGTCTCCCCCAGGCACGCAATCTCCGACACCAAAATGCTGCTCAATCGTGAGAAAAATATAGAGTGGGTCGTGAAAGAAGCACGACGGATTCAGGACCAGTGGTCGCAATGGGGACTATAGATTTCTCTACAGAGCTTCTTGCATTAAATCCTTACATAAAATACCACAGGCCACCACCATAAGAGAGACTCTGTGCCAAAATTGGATTTATTTATTTTTAAAAATTTGATTTATTCATTTGACTGGGAGAGAGAGAGAGCACAGGCAGAGGGAGCAGCAGGCAGAGGGAAAGGGAGAAGCAGGCTCCCCCCTGAGCGGGGAGCCCAATGCGGAGCTCCAGCTCAGGACCACGGGTTCATGACCGGAGCCAAAGGCAGATGCTTAACCGACTAAGCCACCCAGGTGCCCCCAAATCGGATTTAATGACAGGCATAAAGAGATCCTCTCGTCCCCACATTTTACCTCAGCCACTTCTGGGGTGATCAACTCTGTGAACACGCTGACCAGCCTTGTGCCAGCTTTGGAACAGCTTTGTGCAGGAATAATCTGGAAGCACTTCATCTTGGGCTCGTGTGTGTGCCTCTCACTTCAGTGTGAACTCAGTCAGCACCCGTGCATGTTAGCCTGGACTTGCAGGCAAGTGAATGCCCTGTGGCCACTTCTGACCAAAAGGTAATGTCTTTGGCCAAAAGATGGTGCCTTCCCTTTTCAACCTTTAGGCAGACAGTTTTTGAGAAACATTTCACGAGTCTCCTCAGATGGCCCTTAAAGTCTTAAGCACCAGTGGCTCTTTTAGGTGGCCAATCTGATAATGCATCCTTACACTGATTTTATCTCCTTCCCTTTGCCTTCCCCTTACTTACTTGTACTTCCTGGGATAATTGTCTAAACCAATAACCTGCACGCAAACCTTTGTTTTAAGCTCTGCTTACAGAGAAACCCATGCTAAAACATGGTCACAAAGCAGGATTGCTATTGATTCTGCTCACTTCCATCTCCCTGGTCCTAAGAACAGTTCCTGGCATTTAATAGGCATTCAATAAATATTTGTTAACTAAATGAAGAAGTAAATGATTTCCCTTTTATTTAGACCAACAGAAAAATGAGTTTATATTTTTAACTTCGAAAATATCTAGGAGTGAGAAGTAGAATGAAACGGGGTTAAGGCAAGCTTAAAAAAAATGGATTTAAAGGGCCCACATATTTGTTACATAGATTTTTGTGTTTCTCTTCCAGCGTATAGCAAAAAGGCTGGGAGAAAAGAGTTACTTTTAAAATATTAGGTAGCTTATGTTAGAGCTTGTAGGTATGTTGGGAAACAACCAGCATCTGTACCATGAGGACATTTAGCTTGAAGTAAGAGTGAACACGAGGAGGTGTCCTCAAGGAATGGGCCCATACTAGAAGCTTCCCTTTGGCTGCTGGCAGATCAGACAGTCAGCAATCGCAGAAGCTGGATCAGCCTTGATGAAAGGGAATCTCTGCATTCTTCCATCTCTGTCACCTTGACGACTCTTCCACGAGCCCAGTAGGCTGGCAACAGACAGACTTTTGCTGATAACAACCGGCTGAGCCATAACCTTTCCACTTGGTTATCTGGTATCTACTCTGTAGCGGTTGCTCTGAGGTGTGCAATCATGTATTGATTGATACAAAATTCTTTCCATTTTACACCTATTCCCATAAGTTCACCCACATGTTTCTTTCCCAGATCTTTTGTCCCCAGCATTTCACCTTGCTCCTTCCAGGTCCCTCCTCAACCAACGCAGCCATCCAACACTGCCCATAAGTCGAGACATGCCTTATCTTGGGCTCCCTTTCTGCACACACAATGTAGAAGGTCAAGTATGCATTTGAAGTTCTATCCACTGGGAGGATTTTCCTACACCGTCTTTCAAAACCCCTTTGTAGTTGCAACAGTCATCATTTGGGGGCTTGCACCCATATCCTGAGCTGTCTCATCCATGAGCCAAGCTCAGGTTGTTTCCTCCTCTGTTGGCAGTCACAGGGAAGTCCTTGTGCAAGCATAGTTGTGACCTGAGCAAGTGGTATCCCTGCAAGAGTGGTGGGCGGCATGAGTGTCTGCATGTCTCTCCGTGCAGCTTAGTGATGTATTCTGAACATGCTGGAGCCCGATCCTGGTGCTTCCCTGCCCACCCAAACTGGTGACTTTGTGTGCTTGGCATAGCCAGCTTATTTTGGGTAGTTATTGCCATAATATGGCTGTTTGATGTCCCGAGGTCAGATGCCTTCTTTACCAAGACCCAGTAGTGTGGCAAGAGCACTATGAATGGGGCATACTTTCCTGCTGCCGATGCCATTGTCTTACTTTAGAACTCCAGGACCCTTCGCGTGGGCATTCTGTTGGCTGGAGGTACCACATGGAAGCTTTTCCTAGTACAGAGTCCTCTGGCACAAGGAGGTCTGCTGGGTCACGGGGCCCCAGTGCTAAGACTGCTTGCAGCTCACTGGATCTGCTTTAGAACTCTTCTCTCAATTTGGGCTTCACTCAAAAAGCAGCAGCCTTCCCTCTCACCCCGTAATTGGGTCAGAACATTAATCTCAAGTACTCTCCGAAATCTAATGAAGCCTACGAAGTGTTGTGTACCTCTTTTAAGGTATGAGGTGCGAGGTGCAATAACTTTGCCCTTTATTCTAGGGAGGAAGTGTCCTGGCATACCTTAGATCACTGAACCCCCATAAACTTTACCAATGAGTCAGGCTTCTGAATCTTGTAGTGTTTATGTACCCCTGTCTGCAGTGTGTTTTACTAAGATATCCAGAGTAACTGTCACTCCTTGCTCATAGGTATATATAACAGAATGTCCTCAATATAGTGGACAAATGGGATGTTCTGTGGACCATTCAGGTGGTCCAGGTAACCGCAGCCAATATTTTAATGGGGAGTGGATTTAAAAGGCATCTCTCTGCAGGAGATGAGAATTTCTTTAAAAGTTGCTAAGGAGGGCCTCTGGCCTTCACATTTTACTTTGAATTGGTGATTGATTGACCCGATCCTGATCTTTTCTTTCTACAAAGCATCTATGGCAACAGCCCCCTAATTCTACAACTTTTATAATCTTTATTTCCCTTGTTTCTCTCAAACCAGTCATGTTGCATGAGCCAGTGTTTCTCCTTCTGCCCACATCCCGTCCCAGTAATCACAAGTGTAATTTTGTTACACTCTAGTAAGGACCCTCTGTATTTCACCTGCCACCAAGAATGGGGTCCTCAGCCAGCTGGCTGGCAAGTGACTCAACTTTAAGATCTTAACGTTAGACTGCTTCGTAGACACACTCCCAGTAGCAACTGTTTTGGGTCATGTTTCCTAGAAACAGGATCTGAGACAGGATTCAGATGGATGTTATTTATTTTCTCAAGAGAAAAGGAGAAAAACAGGATAGGCAGTGGAAGGCACTTATGAGAGGATGCAGGTCCCGATGGAGACTGGCTTTGGCCTATCCCTGGGGAGCTCTAGGGTATGAACTACAACAACAACTTAATTCTTGAAGGGAACCCATCCCTGTCCCCAGGGCGTCACTGGCTATCATCTGTTCCCTGGAGTGGAGATGTGACATCATCTTCCAGATCAGGCAACTCTTGTTTGGTTGAGGTCAGTTACCTGGAAAAGGTTTTTTAGTTCATGCCATTGGTAACCAACACCAACACCACCGAGGGGATAGGAACCACAGTCCTAGTCAGAGAGATCTGGCCAGGACACCACCTGCATTCAGTACAGCAAGAAATATACTTTCGGAGCAAGATAGAGAATTTAACTGAATGGATTGAAAAATATTGGGTCAGTGAAGTTTTCAGGGATACTTTATTTCCTGGGTGGGCACAATCCATACAACCTTTCTCATGAAATTGAACGATGCTGAGAGGGTAGAATTTGCTAGTGTAGACACATCTGGATAGTACCTGTAAAGACAGCACAGACATTAGCATGATTTGTATTCAGTAAACTCTATGAATTTCTTCGGAAATTATGATGTTATTTCCATCCATTGCAGGATTAATTAATTCTGCAATTCTTCAAAATCTTTGACTATTTTGAGCTCCGAATGTTCGGGCATGGGAAGCGAGTACCATCCCCAGTTGCCATCTGCTCCGTCCACATGTCCACATGGAATCTGCTTACTCGTACTTTGAGCAAATCAGCAATGCTCTTTTGTTCCCCTGCAGTCTCGGGTTCAGGGTGTTTAGACGTCTTGTCATATTCATAAGGATGTACAGCTTTCTGAGCCACTGGGGGGTTGACAAGTTGGGTCTCTCAGAGCCCATTAATTCCAAAAAGTCCTTCATCTGAGGTAGCAGCTCAATAAATATCTTCAAGTTTCTATGACTCAGTCATCTGAACACACTACTGTAAAAGAAGTCCAAATTCTTTATCTTTAAAAAGTACGTAAACTCTTGATGATTTAGGGCATACGATGAGGAAAATTCAGTTGATCATTTCCACATCATGCAATGAACTTGAATTGCACAGTTCATAGCACAGCAGTGCTTTGGAAGCAGAACATGCCATCCTTATTGTTTGACTTGAATAAATTGCTGAAACCTTTCTTTTCCTTTTCACTTCAGTGCCTAATGGTGCTACCTGAACTTAACATTTCCTGTTTAAGTTCTGTTTCTTAAATTCCTTAGACGCGAAGCCCTTAGATCTTACTAGTTTTTGAGTGCTAGCTAATTAGATACACCTTTCTTTGTTCTCCTTTCTTCTCTTTTTTATCCCTTTTCTTTTCTTTGTAACTTTTCTTCCTCCCTCTCTTCCCTTTCTCTCATTTCCTCCTCCCTGCCTCTCCCCCTCCCTCCCTCGCTCCCTATCTCTCTCCTTTCCATATTAAGATCTTTGATCGAAAGTCTCCTGGCCAGTGGGTGAGGGGGAAGGGTGGCTGAATTTGACCTCCAGGGCTCACTTTTACTTTGGGCTCAATGAATGACCTTTAGTTTTATCCAACAGAAAGTTCTGGGAGGTGAAGAGTAATATATAACCTTCATGCTGTATAGAATGAAGAAACAGTGAACCTAGAATGAAATTTATTCTTTGGACATATCATGCAAAGAACTTTTAAAAACTTAAATCATTCCTTCACTTCCAGGACAAATTTCCTGGAATTCTATGAAAAAATTATATCTTCCTTTAAAAATTAGCTTTGAAGTTAGAAAAGCCAAACTAACTAGTTCCCCATATAGAAAGTACTAATAACCAATACTTCAAGGACAATACGTATGTATGCATGTATGTATGCATGTAGAGAAGGATTAGGGAGAGAGAGAGAGATTCTTAAGCAGGTTCCATACCCAGCCTGGAGCCTAATGTGGGGCTTGATCGCATAACCCTGAGATCATGACCTGAGCCGAAATCAAGAGTCAGACACATAACCGACTGAGCCACCCAGGTGCCCCCAAATTCATTTATTTAAGTCATTTATTTAAAATAGTCTTGACTTCTCAAGATTTCAAAGTACATCGGAAATAGAAGAGAATAAAATGTATACTGTGATTGTGTTCCACAATGTTTTCTGTGATTTTTTTTTTTATTATTAAAAAAGAGGATCTAGAGAAGAGGAATGATTCCAGATAGGTTTTTCAGATAGAATGGACAGGACTTGGTTGTGGGTATGAAAGATAGAGAAGTGTCAAACATTTGTTTACGGAAGCCGGATGGATCGTAATACCATTTCCTGACAGGAAACACTTAAGAGTGAAACATTTGGAGGCAGGACAATGTGTAGAATTTTAATCTGGGGCACATTAAATTCAGATGCTCCGAGAAATCCAAGTGGAGAAGTGGCACTGTCATATAGGCCAGGGGCTAAAGGAGTTTTGGGCTCAGCAGAATGGTCTCAATTAGAAATGAAAGTTATAGAAGCTATTTACATGAAGATGGTGCTGGGAGCCTTAATTCTGTAAGGGGGTAGAGAAGGAAAGATGCCTCACCCAATGCCTACCAGAATTTCAATGTTTGGAGGTCAGGAGAGCACAAGCTGGCCCAAGACACCAAGAAGAACTTGTGGCCATATTTCCAAGAGGATCAAGTACCAACTATACTGACTGCTGGTGAGAATTCAAGACAGATGAGGCTGCAGGAGTGCCGCGTAGATCTGCAGCACGGAAGGTGTTGCTTCCCTTGACAAAGTTAACTGCAGTGTGATCACTGGGTTGGAGAATGAATAGGTGAGGAATTTGATGTGGCTTTTGGAGTCAAGTTTTTAAAGACATTTGAGTGTGATAGGGAGCAGAGCAAAGGAGTTGCAATTGGAAAGGAGTGAATGCTGTTTTTTAAATATGTTAGAATGCTAGAGTGCTCGGGTGTGCTAGAGAAGAGGGGGTATGCATATACAAGAGAGTCCTACTCAGCCATAGAAAAGAGTGAGATCTTGCCATTTGCAACAACACGGATGGATCTAGAGAGTATAATGTTAAGTGAAATAAGTCGGATCGAGAAAGACAAATACCATATGATTTCACTCATATGTGGAATTTAAGAAACAAATGAATAAAGAGAAAAGAGATCAACCGAACATCAGACTCTTAAACACAAGAGCAAACTGGTGGTTGCCAGAGGGGGAGGTGGGTGGGAGGATGGGTAGGGGATTAAGAGGATACTCTTTGAGGTAAGCACTGAGTAATGCATAGAATTGTTGAATCACTAGATTATACACCTGAAACAAATATAACACTGTGAATTAACTATACTGGAATTAAATAAATGAATAAATGAAATTTTTTTAAAAAAAGAGTGACTTGTTCTAGATGGAGAAGTTGAAGTTACAGGAAAGGGAGGATACTTGAAGAATAACTTCTGTTCGGATGAGACGGGCAGGGGTCTGGAGCTTACATGGAGGGATTGATCTTTGACTGTAGGAGAGGCATTTTCTCTGATGCAACAGGAGGAAAAGAAGAGTTGACAGACCTGTGGAAGATTTGTGGACTATATAAAGATTTTGCTAATCTCTTTGATGTAGAGTAACTTTCCTCTTAGGGTGGAAAAGAATCATGCCCTGAATTTTCCTAGGTGTTCTCGTAGCCAAATATTGCATCAAACCTCAAAGCTCCCTCTAAGTGCTCGGCTTGTCATCATTCATAATTCCCCTTTTAACACTCACATTCTCCTCAGAAATTCTGCCAGCAGATCTATATGGCTTCCGGAAGTTCAACCCTCTCAACCTCTGCACTTTCAAACCTTTCCTAAAAGTTCAACGATTGGCCCATTAACACAGCTACTTGCCTTGACCTTCCACAACAGGCTAAGAGAAGGTTGCTTTTACTTCTCTTGAAGCTTATTGGATATGGAAAATAACATTTCTCCTTATTCTGTCTACATTTTCTTCCAACATTTCATTTCTTTTCTTGACCCCAGGGGAAAGAAATAAATACACAGTAACTAATATGTGCAGTAGCTGAGATGTTCCAGAAATCGTATAGCCTAGAAAACATTCCTTATAATTTCTAAGGTAAAAACAATAGATATTAAAGGGAAAAAATTAATGAGTGTTACAAACTTGTGAACAGTTTGTGAATTCTGACAGTACTTATGTAGTAAGCCTTGGGTATTAGTAAATATGCAATTTTTTAAAGGATGGTGTTTCTTAACCATTGAAACAATGTGGCAGCTCTCACACATCACAGAAGCCAGAAGATTGTGACAACTGACCCCGAAGAGAAACCGGGGCAGACTGGAATGGACATGATAATTTACTACATTACCTGCTCTCCTCTACTCCACCTCTTACTTTTTCTTGCTTCTTTCCCGAGGCAAATCTGTATGTGATGAAAATTTGATCTCTGAAATACCTATGCTAGGTCTTCTTTAATGTCTGCTAATAACTGTGGCATAAAAAAAAAAGGAGAAATTCAGGGTCAAGTATTTTTAAGTGTGATTAAGGCTTTAATCAAAATGCAACAAATTGTAACTCCCCACACTTGTCTTTCAGGTAAAGGAGCAAATTGCAGGACCAAGATGCCATCTGAAACTTGCATGGGGGAAAAAAAAAAAGCCCAAACCTGTCTTCTTAGCTTTCTTCATTCTCCTGTTCTTATATCAACTCATAATCAGCTGAATTCCTGGACTGGCCCTCCCCAGTAATAGGAAAGCTTACCTTCTTGCCTATTTCAAGGCTCTCTCCTTGCCGGGCTCTGGAAATAATTTCTTCCTGCCACTTCAAGTGAGCTTGGGGGGCGGATTTGATTTCCAAAGGTGGCCATACGTATATGCCCTGAATCACTGTGATATGATACGATATCACAATATGCCACTGTGGTCTTTCATTAAAAGATGGGATCTACGTTCCCTCTTCTTGAATCTGGGTGGTCCTATGAATACAGTAGAAGTGACATTGTGTGAATTCTGAGCCTAGGTTAGGAAATACAAGAAAACTTCTGCCTGGTTCTTTCTCTTGAGATGTTTATCTTTCGACTCAAACCTGTTCAGAGAGGCCACATGGAGAGAGCTGTGTGGAGAGCAGACACCCCCACCCCAGACAAAAGCCAGCATCAACTGTCAGACATGTGAGATTTTGGTTGACTTTGCTCCCTAGCCTTTGAGCCGTTCCAGCTGACCCCAGGTGGAGCAGGGATGAGCTGACACTGCCAACCCTTGGACAAATTGCAGATCTGTCAACAAAGTAAGTGTGATCACTGAGTAAGCCACCAGGTTTTGGGAAAGTTTGCCACACATCAATCATAACTGCAACACTTCGCTACAAAAATGTCTCTTCTCTTTTGGGATGTTTAATTAGTGACTCTTTGTCATGACCTTTGAATTTACTCAAGTGCCTCATTTAAAAAAAACCCAATCTTGCCTTTACTCTACAACCCCTTCCAGCTATAGCCCTTGATAGCTCCCATCCTTGAGTATGATAGTATTTGGGGGAAAAAAAAATCAATTAGCCAAAAGTCAATTTGCTGGAAACAAAATCATGAATGTCTGATTTGCCAAATACCCCATTTGCCACATCAGTTGTCTGGTATAGACTGCACGTCCCAGGAGGCCAGGGGTGTCTTGGCACTCAGATTTTTCCCAGGCCCTGACTCCCTCTTCTTCACTCTTTGCTGATTCCAGACTTGCTCTCTGAGCTTCCGTTTTTCCAACTTCTTCTTCCTAATTTCATCTGTCCATTCCACAATCTCTTCTCTCTGCCCCTTAGTCTCTGCCCGTGGTCCTCTCAAGCCCACTCTCCCCGACTCCCACTCTTCAGGAAAACTCTGTCCTGGGGCAGCAGTCGGGGCTCTGCTGTGTGCCCCGTGCCTCCTTTCCTTCTCTCTTTTCCTGGCAGAGGCCTACTGTCTCAATCCTGCCTCCTGATTTGTTTGTCTCCCAGCACCAGATGCAAACTGCACATTCTTTAGAATGCTACTATAAAGTCAAAAATGAAAACAAGTCAATTAGCAATTCACAAACCTATAAACTTTATAAGAAAAACAATTTTGGCAAATTGGTAGAATCAAGAATTTAACAAATTGGTCATTTGGCAAACTGGTTACCCAGCAAATTAACATAACACTTGGGGTCCTCATTCCTGTCCTCGTCAGACCCTGTCAGTGTCTTGCTCAGTCGATAACCCTTTTACTCAAAGGGCAAACACTATACTTGCAGAGCATAAATAGCCCCATCCCACCGCCCTGTTCTGCTTCGGCAACTTTTCTCAACCTCACCTCCTTGCATCTTATGGAAGCCCCAGGAACATGGAACTGATTGATTTCTGTGAACACCTCGCTGCCCTGGATGGAGCCCTTTCACATGCCTTTTCTTCTGTTTGCAACACTCTCTCTGCTCTTGAGCCTTTGGCAGATGTCTTTGCAAGTTTCAGGTCTATGACACCCCCAGTAGGCCTTGCATCTTTCAGTGAAGAGTCAGCCATCCCTGTTGCTGTATTTGCACAAACCTTTATCACCCACCAGGAGGGTGTTCCCTGATGAATGAATTTCTCCACTGGACTGTTAGACCTTTGAGGGCAGGAATCGTAACATTCATCTCTGATATTCATGACCTAGCACAGATATTGACACACAGTAGGCTCTCAATAAATCTTTCTTCAAGAATACCCTTTACCTAGAAAATATTGTCCCAGCCGTCTGTTGTTTAAAGATAATTCCTTCATGAAACCAATTTAAAATTACTCCCACAGGCTATATAATAAAGACACATAAAAAGAAAACGTCTGCATTTTGTTTAAGACTTCTACTAAAATCAGAGTTCACTTTGTGGTTTAAAGCCCCTTGTATAAATATCCATATCACTAATTTCTCTTAGTTTTAATGGAAGGTAAAAGCTTGTATCTACTGGCCCAGGGCATGTTTCCTTTTATTAGATATTTTATCAGATAACAGGAGGTGGGTCCCCTTTTCCCCCTGCCCTTCCATTTTTGCCTCTACTTGTAGGGAGCTCAGAGCCAAGTTAATTTGTTTGTGTGTGTGTGTGTGTGTGTGTGTGTGTGTGTGTGTGCGCTTTTCACCATACTTGACTTCAAATCTTAGCTATGTTCCTTCTTAGCGGTGTGACATCTCTGGGCCTTAATTTCCTCATACATAAAATTGAGTTATCATAGCTGGACTCACAACATTTTTGTGAGAATCCAATGAAACTTCGTAGGGAGAAATATTTTAGAAAATCTTACCCAAATATGTTATCACTGTTATTGTTCTTCTTAGAGAACAGATAGCTTAAAAAGATAACTTTCAGAATTTAAATTTTTCAGTTCCTTCTCTTGCAGCTAGGAAACACAGAGAGGATTCAACTAGAGTAACTGTATTCACCTCCATTTCCTACACTGTAGGTTAAATTTTCCCATTTATATTTTTACAACAGTACGGAACACATATCTTTAATTGTAAGTGACCTCCAATCCTCTTACGGAAGTAGATGAGTTATGTGAACTCAAGTAGAACTTCAATAAGAAGGAGTTAATCTGCTACTAAAAGGTAATTTCATAGGACACTAGAGAGATTTATTAACTTTTTCTGTGAACAATATTAATAACATATTTATTGAATTCTTATTGTGGGCCCAACTCTCTGTTAAGTGCTTAAATGCGTGATCTCTCTAAATCCCTACAACAAACCTTTGAGATAGATACTCATTATCTGCATTTTGTTAGGAGAGGGAACTGGGGTAGAGAGGTTAAAGAACTCACATGCTAGTCAGTGCTGAGCTGAGATTCTAACCCAAGAAGCCTAACTGCTAAGCCCATGTATTTACTTAACTTGTCTCCTATGCTACAAAATATTCAGACACATATCAGACATTTAATACATTAGAATCACAAGATATTCAGAAAGACTAGAGACAAATGATTATTTTGAAATTTTTTTATTGCAATGATAATTTCTTTTCCAGAATTTTCTTTTTTCCTTGATATTCTCTCTGAAATGATCTATTCTATGTGTATCTCATTACTCTTACATTTTTCCTAGAGAGTCAATTACCGTCAATTTTTACTCTTCAAGTCTGTTGCTTCTGATAGTAGGTCCAATTTGAGTATTTCTTACTCCTATATGCATAATTGTATTATTTTTCATTGGTTCTAGTGATTATTATTCCATTTCCTTACATTTTTTGTTAATCGAATTTTTAATATTTTGCGATATTCTTGAACTACAAATTGAAAGCAGCCCTTTAGATGTGATCTTACCTTTACACAAAGATTTTATTTCAAGTTACCCTGAACTGTTAAATCAATCAGACTGAATAATAATAAATAAAATTAAAATGTTTCCTTTTATCTTTTCTCTTTAGACTCAAATTCATTCAGTTTCTTGAATGAAGATACTCTTTCCTTATTATAAAAACTTCAATTTCTGAAAATGAGTAAAATCACATCATGAAAAGTTCTTTCAGTTTAATGGGTTGTTATAATTTATAGATTTACAATAGGATTTCTTAAAAAAAACATCTTCCTTGGATCGTCAAGATATCATCTGATTTATAAACAGCCAAAAACATGCATATTGTGAAGTGTGAGAAACCTGACTTAATGTTGGCCAGTGTTAGGAAATATGTCAAAAGAAGTTTGATCTTTTTAAAAACTTATGTAAATTGTTTTTTTTGGGGGGGGCAAAATTTTACATATATATGTGTGTGTGTATGTATATATATATATATATACATACACACACTTAAATATAAGCTATATATAATATACAAGATATGCACATATCTTTTATAGACAATATGATATACATATGTGTACATGAATGTATGCGTGTATGTGTGTGTGTATCACTGATAGAAAATGGAAAATCTCTAACTGAATGTGGATATATCTGGATAGATGTTCCATCATTCTTCAAAGATATCCCTCTTGTATGCAGAATACCTCATTGTTCATAACATGATCTTAGACTTAGCTTGACCTGTTAAGGTTTATGTCAGTCTGAGGTCCTTTGTTTCATACTCATACGTTTTACAGCGCTTAGCTGTGTGCCTGGCTCTTAGTAAATACTTGATAAACCAGCTGTTCATCTCCTCCTCCTTCTCACTGCACACCTCATATCTACACCATTATCGTTTTCTGTCTACTATAACTTTCTCATGCATGTCCCTTGCTACGGATCCCTTCCTTCTCCATCCTATAGACAGATATCAGAATAACAGTGTAAAAATACAATTTTACATGCAACATCCCTCCACAAAGGGCTTTCGAGGGCTCTGGATAGCCCTCCAAACTCTTTCACTTCTCTTTTTAACTTAGCGCTTACCTCCTTCCCCACCTTCTTTCCATGCCCCTAGATGGATCGTCCTCTGAAACATGAAGGGTCTATTCATAGTGCCCTGAACCAGCTGGCCTGGCCTCATGGCATCTGCCCCTTTGTAATTCTCTCCCCTTTTCTCTGTGTCCCTCCGTGCTCTCTTTCCTTTCACCCCCATTTCTAATTCCTTCAGCAATTATTGATACTCTAGTAAGTATTCACCTACTTCTACATTTTATCTGAGCCTTTTACATACATGCCCTACTCTCCAAAGAGATGATGTGTCTCGGGCGGGCAAGGATCACCTCTAACTTTGCCTTCTACTTATCAGGTCATCGATAAGCTGTGAGTAACAATGATGTCGCCCTCTCACTGGAGTCAGACATGTTGGGACTTACAGAGCAGTTATTACCAGCTTTTTGGGGTGACTGGCTTTCCCAAGCTGATGACTAATTGAACACCCTGGCTTTATCACACTGGGATACACAGAGCCCCCGAAGTCCGTGCGTCCCTCTCAGAGCAGCTTAGATCAGGCTTGGGCGCTGCTCCCTGGAGCCATCTTTTTACTTTGTGACTTGAAATGGATGTAAGGTTAACCTGGTCAGTGGTTACAGCTTCTTTCTGTCTCCTGTGAAGTATTCTGTCAAGACCGGCCTCACCCTTACCTTTGTTGTCTTTGTTAAGGATTCTTACTCTTCTCTTAACTCCTAATTTAGGTTTTACTAAGCAATTAAAATAAAGTTCTTCCTTTTTTTTCTTTCTGAACCACATCAGCAATTAAAAGAGCAAAAAAAAGAAAAAAGGTCAAACTTATTTGGAGGTACTTTTGAACAATTTCATTCACAATCATTCAAGAAAATGTTGCTGAATATAAAACACAGTAAAATTTATATTTGCAATAATCCATCCCCCTTCCCCCATCTGTTTGGTGAAACCAGACACTTTGTTAATTATATCCAGTTAGTTTACTGGGAGAAACATCCAATTTAGAAACATTTGGCTTTATTAAAAGAAACAAAATACAACTACAAGGGAAGACAAAAACTGCTTTAATATACTCATAGACTTTTATTGCTTCAGTGAGTAGGTAAGGAAGAGAAGCAATTCTTTATTTCCAAATTATAAAGTACGATCAAATTTGAAGCTGTGAAAATATTGAACTTTTGCAAGAAAAAAAAAATAAATGATTTGAAGCCCTGGTGATCACACAGAGAATCCAGACAATGTGACAGCTATGAATTTATCTCACTTGTGAATGAATAACCTTTGTAACTCACTTGGGACTTAAATATTCCAAACACATTTCCCTGGAAACACTTCAAAAGGCATAGTTCATTTCTGTCTTTACCAAACAGCTCCTTTGGTTACCTTTCGTTTGCTGGCTTTGTGGTTTGAGTACAGACTTGAAAGTTTGAAAATTAACATAGTTAAAGCTTGCCAGTGGGTTTTACTCCTGTAAGAATGAAACAAGATTAACTCTGTGATTATTTTATGGTGTAAACAGCTTCCTTTACCTCTGTAATGAGGAGACTTCATTGATACTACTTACAAAATTTCGACTCTGTCTCTGAGCTGAAGTTCAATATATTTCTATTTAGAGAGTAAACATTTCCACCAAAATGCATGTAAGAGCAGAATTGCATCTGATTTAGTTGAGCTCCATTTAGCTCTTGGGGACTTGCTGAAAGCAAACTATTTTTTTTAAAGCTAGATCTAGGGTTTCGGGTCAAGGGTACTAATAGTTTTAGAGAGTTTCGTGCATGTGTTTTTTCAGGATCAAAAAGTACAAACACGCTCTCAGCGCTGTGCTAGGTTCTGAACACTGTGAGTCAAGCAGTCCTGCTTCTCAGTACTTGGAATGGGTTCATTTTTTTTTCTTTGCCCCACTCCATACAACAGGCACAATGAATAGGGTTGATGGAGGAACATTCCTGTCGACTGACATGTCAAACCTGTTCCCAACTGTCAAATGGTGATGCTTCAAAATATTGCAGAAAAAAGCACAATTAAGACATTACTATTTCAACGTCAAAATATGCTTCTTGTGGTAGTCTTGAAAATTGTTTCATGTTTAGGACTGTAGACTTCACGACTTTACTCTTCTCCCCAGGAAGATTTCATGGAGAAGGAGGGATTTCAGCTTAAATGAGAAAAGAGATTTGTCCATTTTAGGTTTGAAGATGTTTACAGAAACAAAAAGATTAGATTCAAAATAGGAGTTTAAGCTTTAACTTTAAGAAGCTGAAATTTAACCCGAGTTTACTTTTTCTGTCCTCATTAAAAATAGTATTTACTTTAACAGAATTTGTCTCGTAAGTCTTTGATTTCAAAGTAACTGCGCCTTGTGTCTTTAACAAAGGGTAAAAGAAAGATCTGAGGATAAGCCTGACCCTTCTCCCCTCCCAGTTCAGCTCATTTTTTAAAAAGAGCCTTCCCTGGAAATCTGGCAATCTCTCGGACCTCTTCTACCAGGTTTTCTTCTTCCTGGCAAGGGTCTCTGTCTTCTGTCACACATGTTCACTAGAGAGAGAATTTCAGTCATTATCTTTATTTAACTGACTAAATCAACATTTCCAACCCCTGCCCTAGCCTTACTCCTGTTATTCCAGCACTGCGTTCAATGCATAAACGTGCTTAAACCTCTACTCCCCATCTCCCTGCTGTCTACTCCTAAAATCAGCTTTTTCTCTTGGCTGTTCTATTTCAGTTTATGATACCCTGAGGTGGTAGAGCGAAATTTTCTTTGCCAGGATAATCTTGTTGTGAGGGACAGACAGCCTTTCAAACTAGCTTAAGCAAAAGGAGACCCTGGAGGAAAGATACACAGTGCCTGATTGACCCGTAGGCAGCAGGGGCTGTGGGGTCTCACTAGGCAGTCAGGAACCGGTCAGGAAGCCCAACCAAGGCAGATCCTTTCTTATGCCTTTTTAGTTTTTTCTTTTTTCTTTTCTTTTCTTTCTTTCTTTCTTTCTTTTTTTTTTTTTTTTAAGATTTATTTGTTTGTTTGAGAGATAGGGAGAGGGAAAGTGCACGCATGGGGTGGGGGAGGGGAAGAGAGAGAAGGAGAGAGAGAATCTCAAGCAGATTCCTTGATGAGCGAGGAGCCTGATGTGGGGCTCCATCGACCAAGGTCATGACCCCAGCTGAAAGCAAGTCTGTTGCTTAACTGAGTGAGCCACCCAGGTACCCCTCCCCTCTAGTTTTAGCGTGACTTGTGCTTGCTTTCCTTTTTTATGTTTGTACATGGCCACTTTGTAGATTCTTCAAAATGACTCTCTCATTCATGAATTTATACCCTCAACATTCCAGTGCCTGCAGTCGTCAGTCTTCCCAGATTTCATATCCAAGTTTCTGGGCTTGGATGGCCCAGAATAGCTCCATGTGGTTTCTAGGGCTTAGCCCAGTTCAACGCAAGCTTGGTCAAAAGAGGGATGGATGGTGTGATATAAGTATGATGACTTATAAAGAGCTATGCTCTGTAGCTACGAAGAGCCATTTTGAGCAGGGGAACATGAGACGAGGAGCACCCTTCAAGTATCTACTATGAAGTTGAGAGGAAAATTTTGTATCATACTCCAAAGGGAGAAAGTTTGCTACAAGAGTTTCCATTTCTTTATTTCCAATATGAACATGTTCCGGAAATTAATTGTAGTATATGGCACAAATGTAAGGTAGTACCGTCTTAGTCATCCAGGCTTTAAATCTGACATCACAGATGCCCTTTGTCTCCCAAAGCTTACCAGTCACCAACTTTCGCCAGCTCTTTCTTCTAATGTCGCTTATTCCACTTTTTCCCTCAATACTCGCCCTATAGGAACCACCATTCTTTCGGAGCTTTATAGTCTTTCCCTATTTCTCCTATTTTAGAAGCTTTTTAATTGAATTATTCACCCTGCTTCCAGTCTCTCTTCTTGGCAATCCATCATTCATATTGCTGACAAATTGGTCATAAAACACTCTTTCAATCTTATCATTCCCTGACTCAAAGGCTTCAGTGACTCCCCATAGCCTACCAGATGAAGTCCAAATGGCTTATTCTGACCATGTAAGACCTTGACCATTGAGCTGCAACCTTTGTCGACAGCTCTAACTATCCACTTCATTGGTACTATACTCCAGCTAAACTGTGCCCTAAACTGCCTTGAACTTTCCGATTTTATGCTTTTGCTGAAACCGATCCTGCTGGCCTGGAATGCACTCTTTTCTCTCTGCCTCTCTCAATCCCATCCATCATTCAAGTCATAACGCAAGCCCCCTCTTCTTTGTGAAGTCTTCCAAATTCAGGCCAGCCCAACTAATTTTTTATTTCTCTGATTCACTACAGTTTTTCTTTCCTGCCTCATTCATTTAATTAGTCCTCTACTTCCAAAAAATATAGTTTGGTTTTTTTAATCTCATTTTAAATCTTTTCAATGGTTTTGTTTCTTCAATTAGATTTTCTATTTCATGGGGCAGAGGAGACATTTTTACTATCTTCCTGTTCCTCCTTACAACACCAATTATCATGCCTTACGCATACTAAGAGCTACTGCAATACTGTTAGGACACCAATGTCTGAGGATACTTTGTTACAATTCAGGATGCAAATCAACCTACTGAGGAAAGCATTGTTGATTTTGTTTTAATTAATTCTTCTCATTACAAATAAGCCAAACTGGTGAACATGTTAACTTATCAACTTGTAAAATAGGAATTGTTTTGTTTTATATTAACATCGAAGTTTTAGAATTTTCAGGTTGCAGGGCAATATAGGAGGTGGCAGTGTGGAAAGTGGGAGTATGAGATTGTTGAGTAATCTTATTATCCACGTGATGGAAAAGGAGGTAAACATAATTGATTTCCAGACACAGGAGAACGTCCTGTGACTTACAGGGCTAGGTGAAAGGGAAGGACTATGTTCAATATTGAGCCGAAGTTGCCCGTTTCCAAAAGAAATGCAAAACATTATGAAGGAAGCATTGGTTGACCTGAAGAGTGACCTGCTTCTTCTATAAGTTCCTACTGGCTTGGGACAGGGTTTTTGTCAAAGGGAGAGGCTATCCTTTTTCCTTCTCTCATCAGAAATTCCCACGTTCCCTGGGAACTTTTTCCTGTGGGAATAGATCTTTGATAATATATTTGGAGTAAATGGAAAAATAAGATTTATTTAGAAAAAAGCTTAGCAGTCAATTTGCTTGTTTATTCAGTAAATTGAAGACTTGGTGGGCTAAATACCAATGATACAAAGCAATTATAGATACAGTTTCTTATCTCTCATAGGGAGAAGAGTATAAACCAAAATAATTACAAACATAAGGCCATAGAAATCAGATATGGGAACTGAGATATTTCTGGTGCAATTGGAGGTAGGTGGGGTTATTTTAATTTTTAATTTTTTAAATTTTTTTTTTCTGGAGATTTGTACCTTTTAATCTCCTTCACCTATTTTTCCCATCCTCTCACCTCTTTCCCACCAGTTTATTTTCTGCATTTATGAATGTTTCTGTTTTTTGTTTGTTCATTTTTTTTTTTAGGTTCTGCAATTAAGTAAAATCTTATAGTATTTGTCTTTCTCTGCCTGACTTATTTTACTTTTATAATATCCTCTAGGTCCATCCATGTTGTTGTAAACGGCAAGACCTCATTCCTTTTTTTGGCTGAGTAACATTCCAGTGTTTGTATATATGTACACACACACACCATATATAAAATACATATACACACTTTAAGATATACTATGTATACACATATTATACATATATACATACTATTTATATACCATATATACATAGTATATATACCAAATATATATGTACTAAATACATATATGTATATGCACCATAAATACCAAATATATATATGTGTGTGTGTGTGTATATACATATGTATTCACACACGCATGAAATATATATATCACATCTTTATTCATTCATCAATCCATGACACTTAGGTTGCTACCCTATCTTGGCTGTTGTGAATAATGCTACAATAAACATAGGAGTGCATATATCTCGACTAATTAGTGTTTTTGTTTTCTTTAAGTAAATACCCAGTAGTGGAATTACTGGATCATATGGTATTTCTATTTTTAATTTTTTGAAGAACTTCTATACTGTTTTTCATGACAATTGGACCGACTTACATTCCCACCAACATGCATGAGGGTTCCCTTTTTTCCACATCCTCACCAATACTGGTTATTTCTTGTCTCTCTGATAATGGCTATTCTGAATAGTGTGAGGTGATATTGCACTTGGGAATTGATTTGCATTTTACTGATGATTAGTGATATTGAGCATCTTTTCACGTGTTTGCTGGCCATCCGTAGTTTTCTTTGGAAAAATGTTTTTTCTGGTTTTCTGCTCATTTTTAAATTGGGTTGTTTGGATTTTTTGGTTTTTTGTTTTTTTTGGCGTGGCTTGTATGAGTTCCTTATATATTTTGGATATTAACCCTTCATCAAATACATCATTTGCAAATATATTCTCCTATTCTAGTAGGTTGCCTTTTTGTTTTGTTGATGGTTTCCTTTGCTGTGTGAAAGCTTTTTATTTTGATGCAGTACTAATAGTTTATTTTTGCTTTTGTTTCCATTGCCTGAGGAGACAGATACATAAATATATTGCTATGGATAACATTCAAGAGATCACTGCCTGTTTTTTTGTTGTTTTTTTTTTTTAAAGAGTTTAATGGGTTCAGGACTCATATTTAGGTCTTTACTCAATTTTGTGTTTATTTTTGTGTATGGTGTGAGAAAGTGGTCCAGTTTCATTCTTTTGCATGTAGTTGTCCAGTTTTCCCAGCACCATTTACTGAAGAGCCTGTCTTTTCCTTTTGTATATTCTTGACTCTTTTGTCAAGGTGGGGTTATTTTGAATATATCTCTGCCTACCTTGCTTAAAATGGTACATGTGGATATAGTATTTCTTTGAAAGAGTCTTCTGGTGTTAAAATCATGTTTATCTTATCAATTGAAGTTCTTCTTTTCCTCATTGAATGTGTCATTCCTTTAAGATTCTTGTTCTAAGGGCTCTTTGGTTTTCTAAACTTTAATTGTACTTGAGATCTTCTTAATGTAACAGATTCAACATTTCTTTAAATTTGTACCTTTTTAAAGTCATGTAGATCTGAAAATATTAATCCTGGTCGTGATTCATCCATTCTACATTCTACTGAGTGTCTGCTGTGTGGCAGGCACTGTGTCAGTTCTGAGGATAGGACATAAATCGCAGATTCACAGAACTTTAGCATCAGGAGGGATTATTTTCAGTGTCAAGATTCTTCTCTTCACGATAATGGTATATGCAAAATTGAAGAGTTTGTTACCAATGATCTTAAAAGTTTACTTTTTCTTCCTTGAACTTCTTGAGACAATGAAGGCTTTAAAAGTCCTTTTGCTAGCTTTTGCCAACCGTCTCTTTGGGCTTTACCTTTCCTGTTGAATATATCTCTCTACAATTAGAGCTAGGGGTGCCTGGGTAGCTCAGTCGGTTAAGAGTCTGCCTTTGGCTCAGGCCATGATCTCAGGTCCTGGTTCCCTGCTCAGCAGGGAGTCTGCTTCTCCCTCTTCCTGTGACCCTCCCCGCTGCTTGTGTTCTCTCTTTCTGTCTCAAATAAATAAATACAATCTTTAAAAAAAATTAAAATAAAATTAGAGCTAATCAGAAATCTGCCTCTTCCTTCAAATAGATGTCTTTACATAACTGCCCTTTTTAATTCTTATAGAAAAATTAGTACAGTTGTCACCAAAGTTTAAATTATAATGGAAAATGCACATATATAAAATGCCATACAAAACGAAAGGTGCCATCATATAGAAAGGAAGTACAGCTAACAGATACCAACCAACCAAACCCAAAATATGTAGGGTCTACATGTTTTTGCACTTGGGAAAAAATAATGCCATTATTTCTATAAATAAAGAAACAATACTGTAAAAAGAAAACTATATAAATATTCAAGGAGTCACTTTTTAAAGATGAAGCGTCAAATATAATAGCAAATATCCCAAATGCCTCAGAAGAAGATTGTGAAGACACAGAACCAGGCTTGAGAGGCTGAAACATGGCCGACAACAGCATAAACAAGGTGAAGAGCCCCAGGTGAGGCATTAGGAAAGACAAGCTGGACAGGTTCTTGTGTTCTGCCCATTGTGTTGAACTTCCTACCTCCTCAAAAAGAAGGAATAGGAGCTAACAGTTTTTGATAGAAATGTTGCCCTATTTTATTGACCAAGAAAAGTAACTTCTGACAAATTAAAATATGAAATAAGATCACAAAACTGGTGAGATGGCAGTGTGTGTGTGTGTTTGTGTGTGTGTGTGTGTGTGTTTATTAGGATGTGACCTCAGGTTATCCTAAATTCAAAGAGCCATGCCTTTTCCCCTGGACACCGCACCTCCCGGGGAGCTGCATTTGGAGAATTTACCTATCAAATCACCTGTGTGCTATTTCCTGTTTTGGGAGTTACAAACTTGTGATCTTCAGGCCCCTGTGTCCCCTAGAATTCTTTTATAGGCAGACCAAATGTGATAGCACATGTTCAAAATACTTAGAAGAAAATTATGTGGACATAGGGCCTGATAAGTGGTGGTAAAAATGTGATAGTTGTATCTAAGAAGGAAAAAAAAAAAAGGAGAACAGCCTTCACTTAAAAAAAGGAAATCCCTCAAAATTTATTTAGGTCTTAAGGGGATTGATCAGCTTTGCTTATATTCATTTAACTGATTATAGAAAATACAGTTCTGTTTTCACAGTGCAAAGAAGGCTTAGACAACTTGGCATGGAGATGATTGTTGCTAAAATTTCAGAAAAAAATATACAGCATTTGCTGCACTGCATTTAATTAATTATATATATATGCATTTTGCACTTGGAAGGTGAACATTTTAAATGAAAAGTCAATGGAGGAGAGAACATTTGGCATCATTTCAAGATTTGAAGAAGCAAGTTCTTACTCTCTCTGCCAAAATGTATTTAGGACTGATTCCAGCTCATTTTTTTTTTCAGCCAAACACCTACATTTTGAATTTTTCAATATTTTCAGTATTTCAGAGCAAGTATGAAATTACCACCTTGATAACCTGGTACATTTAACTGGTGAATCTTTACATTCCTCAAACAGATGTGACCCCTGTAGCAGAATGTGATTTTTTTTTCTTTTTTCTTTGCCTATCTTCTCCACAATTTGGAAAGGAAAGACCATCTTGGTCAGATTCAGAACCATGTAGAGTTTTTTGGTCCACAACTGAATAAAAAAAGACTTAAAGTGAGAAGCAAGCATAAAAATGAAAGCTCTCGTTCTTTGACTCCTATATGGTTCCTACACGGCTCTCCATCTACACATCCAGGCAGAGATAATCAAGAGTTTTGGTACATTTGTTGGTGTTTATGGACTTTATCCTAATAAAAAAGGCAAGAATATTCCAGTCTCCTTCTATAGCAGTATAGCCAAAGTTAGTTATCTAAGGTAAATGGGTTTAATGAAGTATCTAGTGAAATACCTATAGCTCCTTTTAGATTCCCAAGAGACATATTGTATAATGCTGTGATTTGTAAAGCTAAAAATCTTTTCTTCTTATTCTTCAACTTCTGAGTATTTGGGTGCATTTTCCTCTTGTAGAAATCTCAAGGGCATACAAGCTTCAGGGACCATAAAAGAAACGACTTGCCGGGTGTTAAGAGTAAATTAGTGTTGTTTTTTTTTTTAAGAAGTAAATTAGTTAACTTATCCAATTGATTTTTTTTAAAAGATGACTTAAAAAGCTTAGAACATCATCATCCTCTTTTATTGCAGTAGACTTTGTGCCAACAGTTTCTTGAGTGATCATTCTGATGGTGTAAGAATATATTTTATTTTCAGACCTAATTAGCCCCTTCCCATTTTGAGCACTAAGAAAAATTTTACTTAAATTTGGTGATGTGGTTAACCTTTTACTCCCCCTTCTGATGGTTGATCTGAGAACTATTTGCTTTCGCATGAAGCACCACTAAATAATATCTGTTGTCTATACAGTGCATATGCCAGAAGAGAACCAACATCACTAATCTACGTTTCCAGAAGCTTCAGTTCCTTATCCCCGAACAACATTTCTCATGGGAACTTTAGAGTACATCCTTTAAGAACCATCCACTTTTCTGAATTTAAGAGGTAAAGAAGGAGTTCCTCAGCTACATTTTTATTTAAATTCATTTTCCTATAATTTTTGGTAATAGCTTTGATGAGATATAATTTAAATGCCATATAACTTACCTTTTTAAAGTGTACAATTCTGGGTTTTTTCCGTGTTTTCATCAAGTTGGGCAACCACTACCATCATCTGATTCCAGAACATTGCATCACCCCAAGAAGAACCCCACCCATATAAGTCCTTATTCCCAAGTCTTCCCTCCCCAGGTGCTGACAACCACTAATCTATTCTCTGTCTCTAGGGACTTACCCACTCTGGATATTTTCCATAAATAGAATCATAGACTACGTGAACTTTTGCATCTGACTGGTTTCTTTCGCTTAGCGTAATGTTTTCCAGGTTCATTCATGTTGTAGCATTTATCAATATTTTATTCCTTTTTCTAATGACTAATTTTCCATGGAATGGATATAGCACATTTTGTTTACCCATTCGTCATTTGATGGACACTTGGGTTGTTTCCACTTTTTTGGTTAGTGTAAATAATGCTGCTATGGACATTTGTGTACAAGGTTTGTAGACATATGTTTTCAATGCTTTTGGTTAAATACCTAACAGTAGAATCTCTTGGTCATATGGTAACTCTATGTTTAATAATTTGAGGAACTGCCAAACTGTTTTCCAAAGTGGCTGTGCCATTTTATAGTCCCATCAGCAACGCAGGAGTTTTCGAAATTTCCCATATCCTAGACAACACTTGCTATTTTTTGTATTTATATTGTTTGTATCTGTGAGGGAGCAGCCCCAGATTACATTGATTATTTCATAAAGAAATTCTGCTTTTCCCCATCTCTGCTTCTCTGACTTTAGTCCATTTCAGCTTCATCTTTTCCTTGGACAGTTACAGCAGTCTCTTACTTGCTTCCCCTTGTTGTAGCCTCCTTGTCTATTCAATGTCCATAATGTTTGTTTTAACATTGGTGAAAAGTATCATGCTTCATTTCTGTTTTATCTGTAAGATATTCAGAGTAGAACATCAGTGAAAGTCAAGGGGCTGTAAGATGATACTCATAACCACCTTTTATTGAGTGCCTACTATGTGTCAAATAGTTTTCTTGGTACTTTCCATGTTAACTCATTTATTCATCACAACAAAACTTTTTTTCTTCTATGATTTTATTTATTTGAGAGAGAGACAGAGAGAGAGAGACACTAAGGTAGCAAGAGATAGCAAGAGAGAACATGAGCAGAGAGGAGAAGGAGAAGCAGACTTCCTGCTGAGCAGGGAGCCCAACGCAGAGCTCAATCCCAGGACCCTGGGATCATGACCTGAGCTGAAGGCAGAAGCTTACCCAACTGAGCCACCCACACGCCCCACAACAAAACTTCTTATAAGGTAGACATGACTATTATTAAACTCATTTTTGCACTATGCAATAGAGTGGCAGAGCAGTTAAGTAACTTACCCTAGGTCAGACAGCTAGTAGGTGGTAGAGCCAGGATTGTAACCACGGAATCTGGTTCCAGAACCCACATGTGTAGCCATGAAGCTATAGGGCTTTCTGTCTTACTTATCATCTGAAAAATATAAAATTTAAAATAAGAAATTCCCCATTTTGAGATGTTCAATATGGTTTAGTATAGGTTAAATAGTTTCACATTTTTACTAATTCTTGTATGGTATCATTATATATAGTTAGAAGTTTGTATATTAAAAACTTCCTGTTTTTACTAACTAGAGGTTAACAAAATCAGTTCTGACATACTTAAGAAAAAACAGTAACTTGTGCAAAAAAAGTACTGGACTACTTAAGGGATAACTTCCCAAAGACCTTCAGAAGAATAACATTTCCGGAAATTTTTATGATAGTCAATGTCCTATTATCATTTTGCCTGCTGGTTTATGTGCTCCTTCCTCTTCCACCCCACCTCTTTTAACCACCCAACAGAGCATTTTGTGTTTCTGAACATTTATATTCAATTTGTTAAATGTCACCGGGGAAAAATAAAACGGAGAGGACATCAGTTAATAATGTAGTCTTACATTCCGTCATCCCATGATTCCATGTCTCACCATGGTGACCTAATTCGCCATGACAGGAACATGGTCCTGGTTTCAGAACATTCCAACTGTAGCAATCACTAAACCTTACGAGGAATTTTTGTCCCCTTAGCAAATTGAACAAGATTGCTTTTCTCAGGACCATTTCAGATGGGTACCTACGACAAGGGGGGTGGTGTGGTGGAGAGTCCAAAGGTGGATCTTTTATATATAAACATACACTGAAGCATAATGTCAATGCATATCACTACAGGGTGACTGAGTTTTCCTGTTAAAGTAGATTTGAGGAGACAAAAAATTTAAAAGCATAGTTTATTAACCCTGCCTAGCCATGTGGCCTTGGACAAAGCTCTTAGTTTCCTCAACTCTAAGATGGAAATAATAATAATAATAATAATCTATATATAATAATGGTAAGATTTGTATTTCAGACAATTAGAGGAAGATTCACTCTGGTAGCATTTCGAACAATGCGCAGCACTCAAAAAATATTATTATAATTTCAACTTTAATGCATTTGAAATAAGTGTTCATTCTGTGTTCATAAATAACTTCAAAATTAGTGGCTTGCTCAGAAACTACAATATATAGTTTGTATTATACTTCTATCACAACTTCTGGTGCACAGTACTTGATCATAGGTATGTAATCTTGGTATGTCCCAAGCTTCATCAGCCCACAGGTAGAAGTGACATTTTATCTAGATTAATAGTTGACTTATGAGTGTCTGGATTGCACATATTTGACCCAGGTTGTCAGCTCCCACCCTTTTGATTTTCTTCTGGGGGCCCCAAGGGTCGGAGAGAGTTTTGTTCTTGTTCTGCTCCCCACCGAAGCCCCAGTCTGGGAGCCCCAGGGAGCTGTCTCCAGCTGTCCCACTGGGAGCACGCCTAGAGCAAGAATGTCTGCTCCCCAGCTCTCAGCCTCCCTTTGTCACTGGGGCCACTGCTGGGACACTACCCGAGCCCAGAATCTTGGTTATTGTCTCTCTTATCCTCTCAGAGAAGATGATTGCATGTAAAACCATGCACATGTCCATCTGTCACTTGTGTAGATTTCCCCCCCAACACACCCTTTGAACCACGTTATCTACAACATTTCAACATTTCACTTTCAAGTGTGAACCACAGGCTTATGAGAGGGAGAACCTTGATGTGGCCTGGAACAGGAACATTCATGTTAACGTTGATTTGTCTTTGAGCTCTTACTGAGGTTATAGCTTTGAGCAGGAGACTAGAGAAGCAGGACTCAAGCTTGTGCCCTTGAGATACTCTGTCACTTTCAAAGAATAATTGAGGCTGTCCAAGAACTTTTGATTATGTGACTCATTGATATTGACTTAGCAGAGCTTAAAACAGAAATTTTAAAGGTACTTATTTAAAAATTCGTTTTCACATGTCCATAACAACCCCCTTACATGTTAACATAAATAATATATCTTCATTTAAAAAATGCTATTATCCCAAACGAGAAAAAAATAGTGAGAAGGTGGTAGTGTTTAACATTTTTGCAAGCATCTGGTGTAATAGAAGACAGCTGGAGCCGCATATCTGCTTCTGTGTTCAGTCTTTAATGGAATCACACACCACATAGCTTCTGGAAAACCACAGTGTATTCTCATTAAAGAATGAGAATGAAAACGGCAAATAATATGCTAGTGTTTTGAGAATGGTTTTGATCTTTCCTCTTAGAGGGAGGGGCTCATTGGATCCCATTGGGAGAAGGCCTCAGCCACAGCTTAGGGATTTGGCTTTATGGTGCTATCCCAAAATAAAATGTAGACAAGAGCTGCCTTTGCCAGCCTTGGGGATTGTGGGAAGAATGAGGTGAGCAGCAAGTTAGGAGAGGTAGGGCAGGGATATATCTGATCTCCTCTTGCTGGGGCCAAGTCTTGCCCTTGTGGCTTTGGGAGCTGTCTCTACCCAGAGCTGTCCCTGGGAAGTACGTCACAAGAGGGCAGGCATGCTTTGGTGAGAGCAGTGTGAGTGTAGCTTTCTCAAGTTGTACCTTGTACCCAGGTGGACCAGACTGGATGATGAAGGGGTGTGATGAGAAGCTCCCAGGGGAAATCATGGTAGTGGGATGAAGCAGCCCTGTTGCTAAGGGCTGTGGGTAGACCTCCCTGGACCAGGACCAAGAGGAAGTCACAGCCACCTCTCAGGGCTACTCAGCATCTGTAGGAAACAAGCAGGGGCCTGATTGGCAGGGACAACTGCAGACCGGGACCAAATGACAAGACAATTGATCACAGATACTAAGGCGGAGGTGGGAGGTAGTGGCTACCAGGCGGCCATATTTGCTGCTGGAGGACAGTGAAAAGGCCTGTGTGTGATTCCCCCCACCTCTCTGTCACAAGCCCCTCAGACTCTACTTCCCCGCATGCCTGTTGCCATCTTGGAAAGAAGCAGACTGTGGGGGAAAAGACCAGACAAGTTGATATTTATGTAAAAAAAGGCAAAATTTCCTTTTTTTAAAAAAAAGACGAAATCGATAGTTTGACAGAAACTAATGTAATATTATTATACAACTCAGTGTACTTGGTTTTTCTTCCCCAGCTACCTAATTCATTGGGACCTTGTAAGTGAGCTCAGATAGACATAGAAAATGTAAAGACACTATATTTCTTTGCAGATTTGAGTGAGGTGTGCTTAAATCAGTAAACCGGCCACAGCTCAAAAGAGAGAGGAAAGACACTGCACTTTTTCTCTGTTAACGTCACCCCTCCCTGTGTCTCCATGTCCAAAACTTCTCACCTCCTTTTAGCCCCAGACAAGATACTCATGCATATCGCCTTTTCCAAGTAGATACTGCTCAGGTTACTGATCTGTCAATTCCCAATCAAACTTGCTGAGTTTGTAATAACTAGAATACTTTGCTATGTCTCTATGTGCAGGTATAACCTTAAGAGTATATTCTATTCAGTCTTTGAATTGTCAGTGTTGTAAGACTCTAGCACCAAGGTGTTTGTATCAATGAAGTAAGGAGTTTGAGTTTTTTTCCCCTTCTGTTGTTCTTTCTTCACAAATTTTCTGTTTGCAATTACGTGCTCGATTTGCATGGCTAATGTGATGTCCTGGGTTTTTGCTGTTAGCTCCTCTAGACCTTCTACCCATCTCACTTAGTGGAGTGCACAGAGGGAGGGTGAAAAGTGGGGTTATGTGTTTATTGCTCTGTTTCCCTTCCTGTCGAGTTGCCTGGGGCTGGCTGCCTACCTTAATCTAAGGTCACACCTCTGTCTGGTGGCCCTCTCCTCACAGCCTCTTTTGTTTCCTTGTTTCTAGACCTGGCATGATAACGGCCAACCACTCCTACCAATCCTGGGTACTGTGTTCTCCCCGCGCCTTCCCTGCATTCTGCCCACAGCTTTGTAAATAGTCTATTGAACTTTCTTCTCAGTGCCTAGTGAGCCATCTGTTCCTACCAGGACCATGACTCATATATGTGGGGGCCTCAGTTCATCCAACCCAGATTTCTTAGTAGTAACATAAGCCCCTCTTATCTTATTTCTAAATGTTGCAGCTAGAAGCCAGACTATGAAATGATCTAGAAGTGTACTGCTTGATTCCTAAGTCTAGAACTTGTATATCCTACTTCTTAAAACCAGAGAAGGGGGAATCCTTTTGGATCCTATTTCTGGGAGCTTGTAAGAGCTCAGTTTCTTTCCTCCCTCACTCCTTATCTCCCTCCCTCCCTCCCTTCCTTCCCTTTTACCTTCTTCCTTCCTTCTCAAATATAAGTTTTAATCAGGCAAACTCCACCTCAACAATCTTGCAGATTGTCAGTAGTAAAAGGGTTCTGAGACTATTAATGTCATAGAATAGTTTTGCTTTGTTTTGTTTTGTTTCATTTGAACCAAGATAGAGCTTTGGAGATAGTTCTTTCTTATCCTTGATGATAGGAATTCAGTGGCTACAATATTTCAGAGGTCAGGCCCCATACATGGTGGAAAGCTGATGAAAATAGCTCTTGAGTTAAATTGGGGTAAAACTGGTGGTGTAGAACAGTAATTGACAAGAATGGGGTTTTGGCTAGGACCATCTTACGTTTACGGTCAGTTAAAGATAGTGAAATCTGCCCAGGAGAATTCTGAGTCTGAACTGGCTCACAGCAGAGAAAGCATCAAATCAAGTTAATCATCCCTTAAATAAAGAGCAAGCATTAGATCTCAAGCCAATATTATAACTGAGACTTTGTAAAAGCTATCTTGAATATTGCATGAAGATGGCTGTCAAGATAACTGTGTATTCAGTAGCACATCAAGGATTTTCCGATCGACAGGCTCCAACACTGGGCTGGAGCAGCTGCTCGTGCGGTTATGCTGCTTTCCTTGCGCGTGTTGGAGTGAGCCTGCCACATGTAGTCTCATTTGCATTGTATTTCAGACAGGAGTTCCTGTTTCTCTGAAGGAGGACAGTAAAAAGGTTCAAAATACACAACCTTAATTTATACTTTTTCTGCGTGTAAACGCTCGATACTTAAAATAGGGATCGCATCTACGGAGACTCTTTCACTACAAGAGATGTAGTCAATCCCCAAATTACTAACAGCCGCCTTACCGTGGTCATGGAGAAGTGTACATTAAGCCTTGGGCTTCCTTTCCCATCTCCAATCTCAGTCCGAATCATGTGCTTTTATGAAATTTTGGTCTGAGCCCCCCCCGAGTTTGAGTCAGGGAGTCAGAGCCTTCCACTTCCCCCTGAATTTCCACTGATCAAAATTCAACCAATAATTCAAACCAAACAAAGATGACAACTTCTCAGGAAGCTTTACCAGGTCCCCCAAGTCCTAATTAATTGCCCCTTGATAAGTTTTTAACATAAAATAGCATGTGTACCTTGACTTAACCCTCATTTCCTTCTACACTATAGTACCGGGACGGGAAACATAGGCTTCTTTAAGGTAGCTTCTTTCTTTAAAAAGAAATCTTGTACTTGTACAGTTTCTTGTGCTTCATCAGGATTGTTCATAAATGAATTAGATTTGGTAGGGCAATTATTTTTTTATTAACGCATTCCGAAGGTCTATGCCCGATGATAAAAGGTTCTACCCAAGGTACGGCTAGAACGTAAGGGCTTAGCATGGCACAAACAGAAACCCTGGGAAAAGATGCTTTTCTCTTGATCTAACATTAAAAGAGAAAGCTTTGGGGCAAAAATAAAAAGGAAATTCCCCTTCCAATTGGAAGGATTTCAATGAGGGTAAGAAGAATTTTGAAGTTGACAGACTACGTCTATGCAAGGGGAGAGTCTTTGGATCACATTTATTTTCAACAGGTGGGGGAACTTGAAATTTGCTGATGATAATACAGATGGAGAATTCTGACTAGCAACAGTATCCTTGTTTGAAACCACTCTTTGGCGCAGGGTTTTCACGCACAGCATGCAAATGCGTGTCATGTTCATAAATCCAATCATAAATGATGGTTTTATGACCAAACTGTATTTCTTCCAAACAAAGTGGTGGTAATATTTTTAAAAATCTGCAAGCCCTTTGAGAGTCTTCAAAAAGAATTTCATCATCTTTTCTCATTGAAGTGAAGATATTTATAACGGAGAGGATGCTGTATTGCCACTATGGGGAAGAACTGCATTCCCCACCTAAAATATAGCCACCAATAGTGTACATGTTTTGCATTTAGCATTCAAAATATATGAGGAATAAGATCTAAGTAGATGCAATAGGTTCTAGAAATTAGCCTAAGTCAGCTCTGGAGACCAGATTTAGGGAGGACTATAAATCATACCCTTAGAGTAGAACATTACTGTTCAGAATACTCTAAAATGTACCATGGATCAGAAACCTTTTTCTAGTTGTTTGTTTTTTAGGCTTTATCAGACTCTCTGTGGTTTCTTTTCTTTTCTTTTCTTTTTTTTTTTTTAAAGATTTTATTTATTTATGTGACAGAGAGACAGCCATCGAAAGGGGGAACACAGCAGGGGGAGCGGGAGAGGAAGAAGCAGGCTCCCAGCGGAGGAGCCCGATGCGGGACTGGATCCCCGAACGCCAGGATCACGCCCTGAGCCAAAGGCACATGCTTTAATGACTGCGCTACCCAGGCACCCGTCTTTGTGGTTTCATAGGGGTGAGCTACTCAGGTTTGAATGCTGTTTTAGAATTTTTCTATAAACATTGAGTCTGATAGATACAAAGTTCCCTGAGGGTCTGTATCTGTTTTCATAAAGGTTACACTTAAATAAAAATTGAAGAATATTCTTTTCCAAGAGGCATTCCTCCACCCCACTTCCTCGTAGAAGAGAAGCTTTTAAAGTGTGTGGTTGTATTTTTTTTTTTTTCCAGTCCCATGTAAAACTAGCCTGCACGTTCTCAATGCAACTTCTAGGAACGTTTCCGCCATAATATGGAAGAGCTCGCAGTGATTTCAGCACTGCAGTGCAGGGCTCTGTGAAACAGTGTTTTGGAAATCATCTTCATTGATTTATTGACTAGTATCACTTTAACTGTCTTCACCAGTAGCCTATGATTTGGGCGAGCCCTGTTGTAAATGCAGTAGCCCTGTGGAGCCTCCTCTCGGGGTCCCGAGATTCACTTTAAGACGGGCCTTTCTGTCAACAGCTTCTCTGATCTGTGTCCTGGATGCACGAGCCGAGCACAGGTGTAAACTTCACATGCAAAACGGATATGGGAATGTCTGAATTTACTTACCCATCTTCCGGTGCGCTCAGGTTCTCGGCTTAACTGTCATAAGGCTGAGGGTGTCCCATCATTCATTTGTTTCAAAGATACTTTCTGAGCATCTGTTGCCGGCCTGGCATGTTCTCATGCTGTGGCTGCTACAGCCAACAAGACGAGTCCCTGTCGTCATGGGGCTTGTATCTAGGGGAGCAGGGAGGCAGTACACGAGGTAACAAACACCTGATGTAATTCTAGAGAACGGTAAATGGCAGGACGGAGAAGAAACAGGTCATGGTTTTGTTTTTCATAGGCGCTCATGGGAGCTGTCTCTGAAGATCTACGACATCTATGTTATGGTCATATATTTTATTTGAGACCACTTCTTTCATTTAAGGCACGAGGGGAATGCCATCTCAGGGCTGGAGGGGTTTTTCTTGCTCTATTGCGCATGTCCGCTTTTGCGTCTGTCGGAAAGTGCCATTGGCGCACTCCACGGAAACTCTACCTGCGTGCATTTCTACTGCAGCTTCTAGAAGGCTAGCGACGCAGAAGGCGGCGTGCTCTGCAGTGCAAACCCCCATATCCTCCTTAGGGCTGTTGATTCCATTTGTGGCATGTAAATCTCCGAGCAATGACTCCTGGCATCGGCTAGAAATACGGTCTCCGGATCCTTGGTGAGAAATATGCCTTTCAAGGAGTCTTGAAAAGATCACGGGAGAATCCTTTTTCTTACCCAATTACTTGATTCTTTCCCAAGGCAGTGAGACAAAATGGTCATAATTCTAGGAGGCAGAAATTATCCAAAGGGGTTTTCAAAACTATCCCCTTTGTTTGCTGTTCTAAGTGATGCGGACTAGTGTTAGTGTAAGACTAGTTTCCTCAGCTCTGTGTCGGGGGGTCTTTTTCTTTTTGGTGAAGTCTTCACCCGCCCTTCTCTCTGTTCTAGGGCATTCAGTGGTCGTGACCCCATGGCAGCTTCTGAAGGAGCAGTCATGTGCAACCTGCCGGGAAGCCAGCAACAACATCCAATCACAACAAAGAGGTGGAATATCCTCATCTTTTGATAGAAATAGTATTTGTATATTAATGTCTAAGCATGCGTTATATATCCAGACAAAAAACAAGACCTAGGAACTTTGTAGACCATTTCATGCTTCCTTGTCTTTCCCTTACTACAACTAATCGGATAGCATCTTTTTGGATGGAAGGGTCCTTCTGGCATCTTCTGGTACCAAGTTCAAAAGTCATTAGTCATAGTTTATAGAGCTCAACTTTTTGCAGATGCAAGTATCCAACCAAGATCTTTGGTCTGCAAACCAGGACTTTTCAGTGGTCTCTAGGATTCCAAGGTTCACTGCGAGAACTTTTTTCTAGTTTGTTTGGACTTCACAGTGCTTCAGGGATGCAACTGGATGCTATTCTGAACCTTTAGTCTTGTTTGTGAGCAGAAGATTTCAAGGGATATCAGCATTTGAATCCCCAGAAGTGAAATGGCTGACATTAACTTTTCAGCTTCCCCAGAAACATTATTTAAAACTCTTCGACGATCCAAGTTTTAGAGTAAAGGCTGTAGTCATGCGCTTACTTCTGGTAGGGCTGTTGTCGATAAATAATCTCAGCTGTTGACATGCATACTGTTTTCTCTCTCACTGATTTATTTGCCTTCATTGGAGAAAATTATTCTGGCTGATTCCATCCTTACTCCATCAGCGTCCTTGTGGGCTAAGAATAAGGTAAGAGAAAACTATCAGAGAAATTAAATGTGTGGAGCCTCAGGGTATGAAACACTGGAATGCTGCCATGTGACTTAGGTCTCATATTCTCCAAAGACACCCATTGTCTGTTTCTAGTGTACTTCCACAGTTTAAATCATATTGCATTGAAAAGCTACTTATTCAGTTTATAACTGAGAATACTTGGACTTCAGAAGAATTTTCTCAAATTCAGGGAAATTTCCTGACAAGTACGTTGGGACATACAATAGATTCTTACACAACAGTACACAGCGTTGCCGTGCTTTCCCTTTTTCTTCACAAGGAAGAGAACATGGAAAAAACTTAGGATTTTGAGAGGGGTAATTGCAAGCTGCCCTCTTAAGATATGATGCCACAACAAACGTTATATGGTTCGGAAATCTATCTGGCAACTATGGAAATTTAATATTTTTGCCTTTTATACAACATTACTACTCTATGGCAAATAGGAAATCACAATGGCAAACATTTTCATTTTGGAAAATGGTAAGAGGGATTTCAAAATCTTTCAGAATGGTCGACTGGCATCACATGAAACTTGTATGAGACATGAGTATGTTGTATTTTCAGACTAATTTTAAGAAAGAGACTGACTTAAAAATATATACATTTATATACTTAGATTTTATTTTGAAATAATTTCTAACTTACAGAAAAGTACAAATCGCAAAAGGACTTCTGTATTCCTTTCACCCAGAATCACCAATTTTTAACATTTTGTTACATTTGTTTTATCATTCTGTGTGTGTGTGTGTGCATTTCTAAATTATTTGAGAATGACTTGGAGACATAACTCAGTTTTAACTCTAAATATTTCTTAAGAAGAAGAACATAAGCACAGCATAATTATTGAGATCAAGAAATTCAACTTGATACAGTACTGTTTTCTAATATACAGACTTTATTCCAGTTTCATCAATTGCCATCCTTCAGGGGAATTTTTTTCCTCTGGTCTAGCATCCAATTCAGGATCATGCATTGCGTTGAGTTTTGCTAACTTTTAATTTTGGCATAATTTGGAATGTACAGAAAAACACAAAAATGTAAAGAACTTCCATATATCCTTTACCTAGATTCACCAATTGTTTTATACGTATATTATATATAATAAATATATTGTTTAAATGATATAATATAATATAAATAATGCATATATACAAATGAACAGGCTTTTGCTGGATAACAAGGGCAGATGAAATGAGCTAGAACTATGTGAGGCAAAAATCAGAGTACACTTACCGTGATGAGCGCTAACGTGTTGAATTGTTGAATCACTATATAGTACACCTGAAATTAATATAACACTCTAGGTTAATTATACCGGAATTTAAGAAGATAAAAAATATATAAAGAAAAAGAAGAAGCACATCATAATCTCTGCATGAATTCACCTTATTAGAATTTATTCTACATGTGATTTTCAATATTCTTCCCCTTCTTTGGTGAAGTTCTTTGAGCTGAGAAAGCAATTTTAAGATGTCGGCAGGAGCCCACGGCTCAGGTCGGGCAGTAGAGCCATTGAAGAGTGTTGTGATTCAGCCTCTGCCAACTTGTGGCTCTAAATTAGAGGCTGCAGCAAAGGGAACCGTGAGAACATTAGAATGCAGCATGAGGAAGTCTTTTTGGACTTTTTTGGCATGTTAAAATAAATGAGTTCCCGAAGTCAGAGAGGACACAGAGCCTTGGTGTGAAGCAGTGGACCAGAGATTCAAGACTTTTGGGTCTAGTCACAGCCTCAATTAAAGTCCGGGAGCCTCAGTTTAAGCAGCCTTCTGGAAGGTCATTTTCTCCTGCTGACAATGGACAAGAGTCTGAATACTGAAGATTCAGCAGATACTGCATCTGCTGTGTGCTAATTTACTGGAACTATATGATCCGATCTCATCAAGAAACTTGGGGATTTGTCACTAGGCTGATTCTGATAAGCTCATTCCCTTCAGCAAGGCAAACGAGGAAGTCATTTATATAAGTTGAACTTCCCTTTGGACTGACCCAGTTCTCTGAGCTGAAGGTGAGGACTTCGAAGATGCCATTCCCCCTGGACTCAACTTGCTAAATCAGATGCTAGTGAAACGGTGACTGGCCCATAGTAGAAGCTCATCAGCGTTATCGAATTATCTCCTGCTATTGAATCACCTTTAGATCTGTTCCCAATTTTTTAGACGCTAAGAACAAAACCTGTGAACTTGGGAAGATATTAATTGTCTCTCTGACTGCTTATCTATGTTATGTTTTCAGTTTGTAAAGTTGAAGAGAAGTCAAAGGAGCTGTCGCCCCAGCCTGCCAATGTTTTATTTGCCAACAACCTGAATTCATGACTCAGTGAGACTTGAGTTTTAAACAGTTGTTTAAAAAATGTCTTGGGTTTATAGGTGCATTGATTTTTGCGGTCTCTGCTCTGTCAATGCCTGGGATAACAGAGAAGATATTTTGTTTGTGGTGCTCATTACTTTAATTCAGTTAAAATGTTTTGTGATCTGTGTCATTTTCATCTACTGGAATTTTTTTAGAGTATTGTTTATTTCTGCCATTTCTTTTTCTAGACTTGTAATATTTATTTATATTTTACGTTACATAATGAGGCTGTCTATAGAAAGTTAACCACTTCATGACATAAAAGAAATCATGCAGAAAGAAAATATACTTCTATAGAGCTCGGATGGAATCTTCTGCTCGTTATATCCCCAAAGCATCTCTAAGCTCTCAGTCTGTAGTTGTCAATGCATACATATGTAAATCAACACGTGCCAGCCATAAAGCATGAGAATGACAGGTACTAGTGTAATAACTAATAGGGTCCTTTCATAATAGACTTACTCTATTGTTTTCCATAGAAAATATCTTTAGAGTGGAGGAAAAACATTGGTGCTATGAAACTGAGCTATTTTTTTTTTTTTTGGGAGCCCTTCTCACACTCAGAGCCTAGAAAGATTTCTGTCTAATTCTGGATGAGAAAGATGAACTACAGTCACCCAGGGGAAATGAGGCTTAAATCCACCTCTGTTTTTGTCATAAATAGTGAACATGGTCACAGATACTTTGCTTCTTAAAATGCCAGATACCATCCCAATGGGAAGGTAAATATGCAATAGCACCTGTCCTCATATCAGCAATCCTATGAAGATCTCCTAAATGTCCTAAATGTCCCTGCCTAAAACTCGTACACTGTTGGAATTCATAGCAGCCATCAAGATTTACCATGAAGCAGAGTGCATAACAATGACAAGACCTCAAGGTATAAAGATATTTCTAAAGTTTAAGCCCTCACATTTCATAATTTTAATTCAAGAAAATAAAAGAAGTATATATGAATGATCTTTGATCTTTAAGGCGTCACAGTGCAGACAGACTCTTAAGGAAAGAAGTCTCATACTAACCCCGTTTGGTGCCAGAGAATATAACAAAGTTTCAAGCAGCTAGTATGAGGATTCTTGAGAAATCTTTGAAGAACTTCTTATTCCATGACAAATGTATAATTATCACCTGTCACCACGTTAGACGTGGGATAGAAAATGGGAACCAGTGGTATGCAAAATTAAATGAAAAGGCCAGAATGTATGAAACCGTTTGGAAAGTGCAGGAAAGAACTGAGTATTCTAGAAAGCACGGTAATTTCAGGAATTACTGAGTCATGATTAACCACCAAACAATGACATCAGTAATGCAACTGCTCAGCAAAACAACCACCACTGTCATCCCCAAGAAGTCATAACCACCTGGGGGACGCGAAGAGGGGTTGGACGTGTGTGTCAAGTTGTTGACAGAGTGGGCAGAAGGAGCCTGGGTTGTGGCTTTCCTGACTGAATGAATGTTCACATTCTAAACAGTGCTCTGTCCAGATGGCATTGAAAAAGATGATAGATAGATAGATAGATAGATAGATAGATAGATAGATAGATAAATAGATAGTCAGCAGACCTGTGCAGGCTATTAATTGTCTAGATCAGGTTCACTGGGCTTCTTTGTGCAATAGAAATTTCATCAGTAGAAAAATCATGCTGCTTATTTTCTTGGGTGAATATCAGAAAAGACTGTGTTTGAATAAATAGTTCCTGCCAAGGAAAACCTCCATCTTTGTGCTTCTTACCTCCATAGGTACAAATGCCATTGACAAAAAAAGATTTGAGAAAGTTGGAGTATATTTCAGATCCTTTCCCCTCCCTTTCCCTCTGCTCCTCCCCCTACTCACTCTCTCCCAAATAAATAAATAAATAAATAAATAAATAAATAAAATCTTTAAAAAAAGAGAGAGAGAGAGAAGGAATGGAAGAAAGAGTTCACCTTCACCAAAATCTGTTCCCAAATTATGATTCGCTAATCTGTCCATGTCAGAGAAAGTGGAGAACTTCTCTGTGTTCTTGTATTCATGGTCAGAATGCTTCTTAAACAAGAATCTGAAGTAAAATTACCACTTATAATTTATGTTCCTTCTAAAAAGAGTTCTAGTAGGTGAAAATCGTACACAACTGAAAGAACAATTATACTCAATACAAGAATACAGTTGTAATATAAACCAAGAAAGACTTCCTTGCATATATAGGAAGAGAAACAAACCCGTGTTTACATTGTGGTGCGGTATAGGTAGGTTTCCTAAATAAAAGTATTTACAAATGAATTTTTAAGTGAAATGTTTTTTCCTTACCATCAAAAACACTAATACTTCTCCATATAATGATCTATGTCAGGCTTCCCCCCCCTTGTAGTTAATAATTGATCTGAACATACGACAGCATGTACAAGTTAGGCCAATATAATAACGAATAATGAAAATATCAAAATGTGGATAGGTAAAGAACAGCAGGATAGCAAGTGACTGACACAGGGTAAAAATACAAGAGAGATTTGTTACATCCTTTTCAATTAAGGTAGGCTTCATGGAAGAGGCCCGAATTAAGAATTAACAAATGCCTTCCAACAAAGGTGGAATTTAGCAACCAGATTTTTCTTATGTTTATCTTTTTAGAGATTTGTCTCACTATAATGACTTAAAAATTGTTCTTTTCCATTCCCCTACCCGACACTCTCAGAAATACGAATGTGGCTCCTATTTTAACCCTCCCCCTTTACCCCCTTAGTTTGGAGTTCTCCCCACGTTGTGCTTAAATGTGTTCATCACCCATTTTCCATGCTCGATCAAGCGCAAAAGTGATAATGGCAAAAGCAGCCACCACCATGTCGGAAATGGCTTTGACCAGGCTTTGAATTCTAAATAATTTCTTCCTATCCTATTTCACTCGTCTTCCCCCAAATTCTGTGATAGGGCTGATGTTGCCATCTCTTTTCTAACATATGGAATTTAGATTGAGAAAAATAAAATGACCTTGGCCAAGGTTATAGGATTAGTCAATTAAGGGATGGGAGCTGAAGTTCCGGGTTGGTTCTCCAGAGGAAGGGTGAATGGGAGACAGTGTGGAATGGGCTGGACTCTGAGCCAGCAGTGAGCCTTTTCCTGCTACCATCCTTGGAGCTGTGCACATGCTCTCCCTTGACTGAAATGACTGGGGGGTGCTGGAGGGCGTGGCATTGAGAGAATTCAATGGGACTGAGACCCTGTAATGTAATTTATTATTTTGTTATGTACCTCCATCACCTAGACTAGTTATAGGCATTAATTTGGAGAGTTTTGCCATGCAGAGTTGTATTCATTGATCTGTATAAATGTATCTTGTTTATTGACATACATTTTTTTGTCCTGTGAATCAATTTTTTCATAGTATGTTCTGAATTTCAAGACTGCATAGACTCACCCCAAAGTATTCTAGATTTATTTGCTAGTGTGATCTTTGATCCAGCCTCAACAGAAATGAAAATTATTCTGTCTTAAGTGGAGAGTTCAGGGTGTTTACCGGGACATGCCAACACACAGGTAAAATGACATGGAGGGCAAAGAAACTCTAAATTTCATTCCTACTTGGTAGCTTCTCCCTTGCCCAGAAAAAAATACCCAATACTTTAGGTCTTTACTCTTTTACCATTTCAGTTTGCCCATGCATCATGGTATTTTATAGGTCCATGTATATACTTACATATACGATTCTTTCTATATTACTACTTAAAAATACTGTCCTCGGTGTTCCAATGCTTCCCTTTTATACTTTTGTCTTGATTCCCCCAGTTCTCTTATTAAAAATGTTATTTACAAACTAAGCTCTCACTTTCGCTTCTTTGACGTAGGAGAGTTTGAGATATTCTTGAGTAATTGAGGTACTTGATGCCTCAACATATGAGCTGTCATTGAGGATAGACTTATTTTATATTAACTTCTTGAATTTTAGTTTATCATTTTCTCCACCAACAAACTGTTATAAAATGCAAACATTTTCTATAATTTTAAGTGACCTTTCATTTTAAGGTTTATAACAGTAACATAATGAGATAATCCTTCATCCATCAGGGCAGAAATTATTTCATATCGCCCCATTGTAGAAGTGGTTTCCAGTAGGATAAACTATAAAGGAAGTGCTGTTACCTGCATTCACTTTAAAAATAATTACTTGGTAAGTACAAAGCAATTAAGCAATACGACATGACAGGCACTGCATTTGGGGGGGGGAATTATTATACATCTCAGATGTCTTGAGAGGTTTGGGCCAAAGGCTGAGTGGCTTCAACCACCCAAGAAGTATAATAAACCCCCAAGAACTGCACCACCTGTCATATCTTATTGCTGTTATGAAATGGAAATCACAAAACCAAAACAGGGGGAAAAGGTTAGATCTGTGCCCTTGCTAGGGATTACTTACATGCCTATGACATCACTGACAGTTCTATCTGTGTCCAGAGAATTCTAAAGCCATTGCATAATTATTGCACAAACAACACAACTCATTTGAAACTGCTGCTTCAGCATTCTACAATGCCAACTTTGTCATATACCAGTCCCCCAATGCCCTCTTCTTGCCGAAATCATATTGGTGCTCTTAATCCCTAGCTTTCCTCTTTCACTGATCATACAGCTTCAGGGGCAGGGGAGGGTAAGTGGGAGGAGGTGGAGATTGTTATGTAGAAATAATCTTGCCCCCTAGAGGATCAGAGGCATTTGGTTCCTTGTATGCCTTGCAACACCCCAAGGTCATTATCTCATGATAATCACATCTCCTGGAGTTGCCTTATTGCTTAAGTGTAACACTAAATTTTAATTACAATGAAATAGAGCTCTTCTGGTAGTTTATACAACATCTTGTGTTCTCATTGCCAGATGGAAATAATGCAGAGCTTTTACTGTAATCGTGTGTGGTGGTCCTGGGCTCCAATGCAATAAACACGTATTGTTGGTTTGTTGAGAAAAGCACTTTGCTTCATGGAACGATCTACTTTCTTTTGGAATATTTCAAGTCGACAGTTTACGAAAAAACTTCCTCTTTGTTTAAAAATGTTGAAACCCAGCAACGCTTTTTCTTCCCAAAGTTGGCTGTAATGGGTAAATTTAATTAAGAAAACCAAAATAGAGTGTTGCCCATTGATAGACGAGACAGATTGTTTTACAGGTAGGATTTTATTTTCATGGTTTTTCTTTAGTTGTTTGTGCCATTTTGACAGTCGATGCGCCTGAATGTACGATTTTTTAACAACTGTGTATTTTCTCGTGGATTTACCATGCTTTTTTTCTAGCGATTCCTATGTATCTTTTTGTTTTAGCATTTGGTCAGCTTCTGGCGTTTCCCTACCATCTGGCTCATAGTAAAGAAACAATTATTCAGACACTCGTTAGAGAATGGCACGGCAGATTTTATCCGTGGGAGGGCCATTGGGGTAGAAGGATCTCCTCCCTGCAGTGGGGTCTTGCGGCAGGGGAGAGAGATTGGACTCAACCATGACCACAACAAGGAGAAGTGGGAACCGACAGCCAAGGAGCAAGGAGGAGGCCCGTGGGTGGAAAGGACTTGGAGGAAGGGTCCGGGGAAGGCGGGATTCTGGGTAACTGACAGGATACTTGCTGAAGGCAGGTCAGGGTGATCAGACATCAGGTGGGGATGGCGGACGATGAAGAGCCTGATTTGGTGTCACGAGTGATCCAATCTGGAGGATGAGGGATTCTGGCTAAGCCGTCTTCTCAGGACTCTTGCTAAACCTGGGCGAGGCAGAGGTGAAAGAGGAAGGCCAAAAGTTGAGGGCGAGGTTGAAAACATGCTTCCAGGAGCCGGGTAGAGGTTGGTCAAGGAGAGAATGTTTGTCATTGTCTCCTGACCAGGGTTTGCTTGTCAGAGACAGCCACGGTCCTTGGAAAGACCCTGAGCTCAAGCCTGAGCTCTTCCGGGTCGCCGGGGAGGTGGGGACGCAACCACCCCTAAAGAATGATAATAATAATAAATACAAATTTTGAATTCAATGATCTTTAGAATATTTTTATATTTGTATTGATTTTTGACAAGGATTCTAAATAAAACGCCACACTTGCCGTCAACACGCAAATTCAAAATTAGGTTCCCAGCCGCCATTCCTTCCTTCCATGGGGCTGCTTGAAGCTTTTCCTTTATTAAAATCCTGGGGCTTGCACTTCATGGGCACCAGAGGCTAAGAAATGACTCCCCCCACCACCCCACTCATGCTGCCACAGCCACTCAAGCCCCTGGCTGTTCTTCCAAAACACCAGGCCTTCTTTCCTGGGGCCTGGCCTGCAGTGCTCTCCCCTCAGATGCTTGGCAAAACTCTCACCTATTTCCTGTCAAGTCTTTGCTTAGAAGTCACCCTTCCAAGGAGGCTCATGCTGGCCAAAATCGTAACCCACTGCTTGCTTCCATCCTGGATCTCCTTCATCTTGCTCTGCTTTGTCTTTCTTCCAGGGCATTTATCATTTCCAAACTACTATGTAACTTAGTTATTCATTTCGACTAACATTTAACTTTTGTCTCAGGAAACTCTCTGAAAGCAGCTACATTTTATTGTTTTGTTGACTGATAAATATCAAGTGTCTAGGCCAGGGATGTACCTAGTAAGTGCATAGTGAGGAGCTTTTGAATGGACGAACATATAAACAATGAAACTAGCAGTGAAATGTCCCAGAGCTTTGGGCAGTCTCTAGGACTTCAAAGTAGAACCGGGGCAGGCCTTCAGACCTTTTCCCTGCAGAAGCTTGTCTTAAACAATGTAAGGCGAAAGGTGAGTATGATTCTAGCTTCTTACTTCAAAACAGAAAGAGCTCTGACTAACATCATAACATAACATAACATAACATAACATAACATAACATAACATAACATAACAACATAACATAACATAACATAACAACATAACATAACATAACATAACATAACATAACATAACAAAAAAGACTTCTGGCAAGCAGTCAGAAGGTTGGGATAGGTAAGGTTATTCTAGAAAGAGGTCCAAATCATTATGCCCTTAATATTTGCTTGTCACAAAATACTTTAGAATATCAATATCATACCTGTAATATTGTTTTACATTCAAGTGTTTAAATATCTATTATTTCACACACTTTCCTGAATGCTGGTTATTTTCTCAGATCCTCCTACATAAGTAAAAACATACTACTGTGGTATTTCTGTAAGAATTTCTATAAGTTTGTAATAATTCCATTGCAGGCTAAACTACACCTGAAAGATGTTATTATATTAAATTATTCCCTTTACATGTTGAATACAGATATAGACACCCAAATATTTATTAAGCAGTGTGGAAAATAAACACCATTTTATTCTGACATTACAGTGTGAATAAAAATTAACAGTAAGTAATGATTTCTGAAAGCAGTGATTTTAAAAATTCATTTAATAGTTCAAAACAAAGAGACTGTATACAATATGTTGTGTTAGCATCCAATTTCATTCCCTTGAAGATAGAATTTCAATTGTTTTATTAAAGCTGTGATTATTATAAAACTCTATCTTGGAATGCTTAGGATTGCACATTTTTATCTTACAGCACATATGAATATGATTGAAACTGCAGTTTTGTGTATTCATGTTATGTGCCCAGTGTTTGCTATTATTATTATTGTTGTTGTTACTGTTGGCGTTTTCTGTGACAAGTTAGTAATACTTGCCACAGGGATAATTTACAAAGTTTCCAAGATATGGGTCTGATTTTCACTTTTTTTAGATCACAATGTGTGTATGTATATATATATATATATATATACATAAATCTTTTTTTACTTTGAATTGTTTTTCCTCTTAATCAATTTCTTATTTCAGTGTTTTGCAATTTGACTTACTCTTATCACATGCCATCAAATACTGCTGACAATTCTTAATGACTTTAGAATAAAATCCAGACTCTTCCCAGGTCTATAAGGCCTATGCATTTGGGTTGATTCACCCATTTCATGTTGCGCATCCTGTTTTTGTCATTAAGCGTTCAGTTGCACTGGCTTTTTCAAAATTTCTAAGTTTCTAGATTTCTCCAAGTGCTTGCTGCTTCCTCAGCAAGAAACACCTTTCTCCTGGTTTTCAGATAATCAGCCAACCCCTTCTCCTTCTGCGTATTAGCTTAAATATCATCTCCTCAGAGAAACCTGCCCTAACTAGTTTGTTTGTTTCATTAGGACATCTGGTTTATTTTATGCATTGCATATTATGGCCTGTCATTGTTTCACATTTAATTTTTGTTCATTATTTTTCTCTCCTATCATAATATAAGCTCCTCAAAGGTAGGGCCTTGTCTGTCTTGTTGACCAGTGTTTCTCCAACAACTCATATATAAGGAGTTCAGTGTTTGGTGCATGAATGAATGAATGCTGGATTAAAAGTTGGGGTAGATTTACTAAATATACAATTATTGCCGTGAAATCTCCTTATATATCATTAATAGTACTTTTTTTTTTCCAGGACCATTATTTGTATTACAAGCTAGACAAGGACAGGATATTTGGGCAATAAATGTCTGTGGGAGAGAGAGGTTTAAGATTCGGTAGGATTTTTTTTTAGTACTGTCTCACCCCTTCCTGGCAACCACCTTCCTCCTTAACCATCCCTCACCCCATAGAGTAGGGTCAAAATTTGGTGCTTTTAAATGTCCTATACTAATTTCACCAATAATCATACTTTGCTAGATTTTGGTTTAGATAGGGTTTTGTTAATATAGTTAAGGTAAATAACAGAATTTAAAGAAATTGTCTCTTAAATATTCCTTCAATTGGTACACAGTAGGATCCATGCAAAGGGATTCTTAGACACTTGAATTTCAGTGAGAAATCATTCTGGTCCTTGCCCAGCTTAATAGTTCTTAATACTTCCTTTAAAGCTGTCATTTATACCATGAGAAGCCAGATTACCACGCTCTCTGACACCATGAAATTTGATCAACTTCGTTTTTCTAATTGACCATATGAAATAATACAGGGCGTGTAGGATGCCTCAAATTTATTGTTTCATCCCTGGTAGTTCAATATCAACTAAACTGGGTTCTCCCCCTTAGCATGACCAAGTGAAAACATAAAGAAAACATTCAACCTCATTTAGTAATTGTCTGGAAACAGGAAGCCAAACCATGATCTATAGTACAGGGCGATCCCATTGTGGAAATTTCACCCTGACTGTAACCTCTTATCTTGTTCTGCTCGTACATGTGGGTCATATTATGCACTGCTCTGTGCTAGTTTGACAAGAACTAATGTGGATGCTTAAATATTTTAAAGGCTGAACGCTTCAGAATGATAAAATACAGAGCTGATCAACCCTTCCTGTTGCGTTTGCGGTTAATGATAAAGTAATTTAATTCTTTCTTTCTTTCTTTCTTTCTTTCTTTCTTTCTTTCTTTCTTTCTTTCTTTCTTTCTTTTGGGGGGGGTTCCTATTAGTAGTTTCAATAACAAACATTAAAGTTCCTTGAAGGAAAAATCTTCAAATAAGGCCATGCAATGACACTTTTTAACTACAGTTGTTTTTTATTCGGCCGTAAAATCTATCTTTCATAAAGAAACCCACTTACATGTCTTACTTCAGTGAAGGTTATTTGTAGACTGAAGGTCTTTTCTTGTCAAGATATGATGAATACCATGTGTGAAGACAGAAGAGCATCAGACCTGTATTAGCTGGAAAACCTACTGATCTGTGAATAACCTAAAAAAGAAAACCTGAAGATTAGCAACGTCGCTTTTAAGAATGATCCATCAAATTCAACAAGCAGATTCACAGAGATGAATCATCTGGTTCCTTTTATACCTACTATACAGTAAAGGTTATTTCCTTTCCCTACAAATAGAAGTTTGAGAATAAAGGCAAGGGAGATTTTTGAACATCCCTTGGTGTAAGTCAATAACCTTAAAGTGTTTCTGATTTTTTTAGATGTAAATCCTTACTAATGATAATTAAAATGCTGTAGTCAATTGTTTCAGTATTGAGTTCAATAGTTTGGGAATTTGGTCTCTATCCTTTTAGGAGTGTGTTGTGGGGAGGACAAATTCTCAATATACCTTCTCAGATTTTTCATATGAGACTTTAATTTTATGGCAAGTTGGACTATCTGCTTGAATTATTTTTAGGAGTTTCCCACATAGCTTGCATGGCCAAGTAGCATTTAGGTAAATGAAAATGATTAGGTAAGTTATTCTTTTGGATGTTAAGTTGGTTGGTTAAAAGAATGAAAGAGTCAAAGCATATAAAATCATTACACGACCTACAGATTTGTTCAAAGTAAATGCTTTGTTTTCTAATTTTTAAAATTTCAAAATAGGTTAAAAGTGTAGGTTTAAAATACACACTTCACAGTCTATTTTTTCTCAGTATTAAAGTATTATGCTTGTAGTGTTTTCATTTACTTCTTTTCACATTGAACTTGAATGGACAGAGTGACTTTAAAATAGAAAGCTTCAAAGAGGAATCACTGTAAGGATTTTTCAGATTTCATTCATATCAGCGTTTTCAGTAAATAAACAAATCCCAATACAATTAAAAAGCAATTAACTTATTTTTTATTGAGATATGTTGATATTAGACAACAAAAAGAGATCCTGACATTGTAACATATAGCTACAGAAACTGAATTTTTGTGCCTTACTTCTTAAAGAAGATTTCTGGCAAAATATGCCTTACTATTTCAAATTAGTCATTGGGTGATGTTTTGTTGTTGTTGTCAAGTTAGCAGTAATTCAGATTTCAAATTTATTTTCTTTAAAAATATAGATCTCCTTTGGGGGGGATGTCTTTTGGTAAAATTTTGCCTATTTAATTAGTTTCCAACATGCCCACCATAATGAAAAATAATTTTTATAGTGAGTGAATGACAAACTTTCTCTGAGTTTAAGCAATTAATAATCATTTAGGCTTTGATATTAAGTACTCTGATAATGTTATTTATAACTATTTTCATTATGTAAATTAAATAGGAAAATAGAAACACTATTCCTTAAAGAGTGAGTTATAGTTTCATGAATGAGAAGTTTGCTGCTAGAAAAATTTTAATGTTTGAAACCACTTAAAGGCATTCGGAGACTTCATCTCTCATCAGATTATCTTGGAATAATGAAGACATAAGGAAGAGCTAAGAATCTTCATTCAAGGACCTCAGTTGATTTCGGTTTACATGAAATGTGAGGGCATATTTTCTAGAAGTCCATTTCCCCCCTAAAAGTCAGATATTAGATATTTCAGAAAACAGATTACACCCTGAACTTCTTAAAATTCTATTTTTTATGAGTTTCTGAAATTGAGAATGGCAGTCTCCGTTCAAAAAAGAGTAGGAAAGGAAAACTCCTCTGATTATTAGAAGCTTAAACACTCCAAGAGGCCTTGAAGCCTCGTCCCACCTACTAGAACAACCATAAATCACAGATGAACACAGGAGAGCGAACCGTCAGTGATGTTTAGATACCGGGCTGCCGCAAAGTGAAAAACACGGCGTTTCAGAGTTTAGCACTTAAGGCCCAGCTAAATATTATTGATTTTAACTTGCGCTGAAATAGTCACCCATTCAATTTAATAATCCTTTTTGCGGATGATAAAACAAACTTTAACTAAATAAAACAAGGCTTTAAAGAGAAGTGGCATTTATGATAGTCAAAGAGTGAAACAATTTAATTAAGCGATAATGTTCTCGGCTCTAGAACAATAAACAGCATACGCAGTTGATCAAATGCGGGAGGGAGGTCAGGGTGAAACCCTCCGTTTGGAAATAGCGGTCCGCACATCCTCCCCAGTCTCTCTTCTAGGGGTGCAAGGGAGTGGCTGCAGGAGGAAAACCTTAGTCATTTGCCTTTTCCCGCGTTTTCCCTCTGCAGTGATTTGTGGCTGTGTCTGACCACTGTCTGAACTTAAGACGGAGTTTTAGACTAGAAAACGACCCTTCCTTTTCATCCAAAACTGAGATTCCATCCTCCGATTTCTCTTTAAAAAGTCTACTGATTCTCTGATGGGAGCCACTGGCTTTACATGGCATTGTCAGCGGCCACTGGGAAATTGATTTTTTTATTCCTTAGATGATTTTATCATTTCTATTTATGGTGCCCCCAAAATAGGGGTTAATTTCTATATGTCAAAAAACAATGTGAGTAACCTAGGACAGGTGCTAACATGGAAGTGTATCAGTAAGGGAGTTCAATTCAGAAAGAAAACCAGACTGCGGGGGCGCCTGGGTGGCACAGCGTAGCGTCTGCCTTCCGCTCAGGGCGTGATCCCGGTGTTAAGGGATCTTCCTCTCCCACTCCCCCTGCTTGTGTTCCCTCTCTCACTGGCTGTCTCTCTGTCAAATAAATAAAAAAAATATTAAAAAAAAAAAGAAAAAGAAAACCAGACTGCGGTAAATTTCAGAAGGCTAGAAAAGAAACCCGATGTAATTAGCATAAAAGGACTATGTTCTGATGCTGTTGCAGAAGGTTAGAAGAATTAGATAAAGCTCTTTTTTGCCTTTCATAATCTCACTTTAAATTTTGCTTTTGGAAATTTGGAGGTATTCTGTTGGCAGATGAGTGTATATTTAAAAAAAATACTCAGTGCATTTCAAAAGTCAAATTTTTTTTTCAAATATGCATGTGTGCTGATATGAATAAATGTTTGTATAAGTTCAGGAAAACACACTGGAAAAATCGGAAGGCTATGTACCAAAATCCTAATAGTAGTAGACACTGTCCAGTTTTCATTTTAATTTTAAATAATGTAAGTGATTAAGTTATGGGTAATTTTTATGCATGTGTGTTTTTATACATGTTTTCAAATGATGAATATTTGAATGTCTTCAAATATTTTATAATGAATATTATATATCTTATATTTAAAATGCATATTCTATTATAAAATAAAAAAGTGAAAAAATTCATCCAAAAAATTCTGAATTTTGCCACTGCAATCAGTACTAAATAGTATAAAAAAATCTGAATTTTTTATTTTATTTTAATTTTTATAAAAATATACTTACAAAGAAGTTAAAAATGAAAAAAACGAAAGTATTTACTGTATTTATAAACACTTAACTTTCGAGCAATTTAAAATTATTGATTAAAGTTGGAAGGGGACTTGGGTGGCTCAGTCAGTTAAGTGTCTGACTCTTGATTTTGGCTCAGGTCATGATCTCAGGGTCCTGGGAACAAGCCCTGCCTTGGGATTCTCTGTCTCCCTCTCCCTTTGCCCCTCTCCCTGCTCACTCATTCATTCTCTCTCTTAAGTAAATAAATAAATCTTAAAAAAGAAATTGAAACTAAGAATACAAATTATTCATGAATATCAATAAAAGTATTAAAACAAGGCTGAAAATTTCAATTTAATGTTTTACAGTATTGATTTAAATCCTACTATTTTTGTTCAAATAAAATAAATTTTTTTTTTTTTTTTAAAAGATTTTATTTATTTATTTGAGATAGAGACAGCCAGCGAGAGAGGGAACACAAGCAGGGGGAGTGGGAGAGGAAGAAGCAGGCTCATAGCAGAGGAGCCTGATGTGGGGCTCGATCCCATAACACCAGGATCACGCCCTGAGCCGAAGGCAGGCGCTTAACCACTGTGCCACCCAGGCGCCCCTCAAATAAAATAAATTCTAATTCTACTGTTCAATGATCATTTTATAGCTAATGTAAATAATTAGTATTATGTTTACTGTGTCCTCTAGGGTAGTAAGTGTAATACGAGTTTTTTAATATGGCAAAATATTTTTCAAGTGCCGACTATTGCAAACATTATGCTAATTCATCAAATGCATTAACTTTAGTGTAAAAAAACCCCCACAAAACAACAACAACAAGAAAAGGCTGATGGGCAGTACTGGGAAGCAATACTTCCCGTGCAAGTAACTACTGTATTCATGTTCTTCGAGAGGAAGAATTTAATTTAATTAATATGTCTTCTCTGTAAATCTAAGTGCTTCTGCTGCAGGTTACGGAGCAACCTACAAAGCTTAGGATTTGTAACACACTTGTCTTGTTTTAAGGACACTGGGCAGAGAGACACAGAAGCATTTCTGTGTGGCCTGAGTGGTATTAGATACAGAGCAGATGTTTAACACTAGGAGTTGTGCTGTGCCAACCCTAAGTGATGGATCCTAATGAGAAAAGTACCTGAGTGTTTTTTTCTTTTAATACACTTAATTTTGCATGTGTGTTTGTGATATACGGGAGCCCCTAAAGCATGAGATCTACCCAGGGGATCAGTCCCTCCTACCCGGGTCTAGTGGAGGTACACACTATTGTCTATCTCAAATCTGTAAATATTTATCAAGCACCTGCTACGTCCAAGGCACTGAGCTATAGAGAAAACCTGAGAACATATTTCAAATTATGTTCCTATTGAACAGATTTTTAGTATCTTAGATATGGTGTGAGGGGAGAAGTAAGCCCTAGTATACATTGCACCAGAAACAGGAGGACTGGAAAAGGAGCTACATGGAAGATCCAAAGGTTGACCGCAGCTGGGGTTTTCCTGGATTAAACCACATTTAAAATAGACTTGATAGAACTGGTAGGATTGAAATAAATAAGGAGAAGAGGGCATTTTAGGAAGAGACAGCTGCTTCCGAAAAGGGATGAAGGTGGCTAAATACAGGGTATGGGTTTGGGATGGTGGACCGGACCAGCGTGTTAGGCTGAAGAATTTGTGTTTTATCCTCTATGCGGTGAGGAGAACAGTAGATTTCTGAGCAGAGATTCCATATAATCACTTGACCAATTCAAGTGTACACTTAATTGAAAGGGTCCTGCTTGTTTAAATAATACCTACCCAGTGAAATAAGTCAAGCAGAGAAAGACAATTATCGTATGATATCTCTCATCTACGGAGCATAAGAACTAGGAAGATCGATAGGGGAAGAAAGGGATAAAGAAAGGGGGGGTAATCAGAAGGTAATATGAAACACGAGAGACTATGGACTCTGAGAAACAAACTGAGGGCTTCAGAGGGGAGGGGAGGTGGGGGAATGGGATAGACTGGTGATGGGTAGTAAGGAGGGCACGTATTGCATGGTGCACTGGGTGTTATACGCAACTAATGAATCATCGAACTTTACATCAGAAACCAGGGTTGTACTGTATGGTGACTAAAATAATATAATAAAAAAAATTTAAAAAAATAAATAAGTAATACCTACCTAGTAACGAGCTTGTCAGAGCACTAAATACGGATGGATTTTGATGAAATTAAATATCCAGTGGTCCAAGCCCTTGTCTAATGCCATACTGATTTAAGTATGGGCATTTCCCAGAATAAAAGATGGATTATAAAAGCCAGCTATTTTATTCCTTAATTGCTGTGGAAGCTAGTCTCCAGTTACAGCTCTAAGCTTTAGCTGATGTAAGAGTGTTTCAGCAAAAGTTAAATTTAATACAATGCATTAAGTCTTCCCCATAACACCCAGAACCTAGCACAAGTTTTAGAATGCATTTACAGCATGTTAAAAGGGCAGACATTTATAAGGATATAACAAACCACCTTGCTAAGTTTTAGCTAGATTATAGGAATACAGGCTACTGTACTATAAAATAATGGACTTCATAGCTCTTTTCAAAAAATAAATGGCATGTGCACTTATGAAGTAACCCATTTTATGGAGAAATTTGCAAAAAGTGTTGGCGATTGCTAATTGAGTCATATTTAGGATTTTACTTTTTAGCAAGTCTTAGTTTTTGAGACACAAAAGATAGACTTCTGGCAAGAATTATTTTTGCCTTCTCTGAGGGGCATTAAATACCAGGTTATAACTGTTAGGTGATAAACACAAGACAGAAAAATAACCACAAAGACTTAAGTAATACAACACAAAAAACTGGACAAACTTGGAGAAAAGAACACGTTATATTTTTGTTTGTTTATTTTGGTTGTTTTCTTTACATGTTCCAGAAGTACCTGGAGAGTCACCAAACACTTCCCACTTTTCCAGCTCTCTTTCCGCATTGCAGATCAGCTCGGTAACTTATTCCTCAGAGAAACCGTACCATTCAGAGTGTTCACCCAGTTCGGTTTCATGGAGTTTGGAGACAAGGATTTGTCTCAGGTGGGAACGGGAGACATTGAGATGAAGCAGCTTTGGGCTCTGTGTCACCGGTCTGCCCCAGGCCTGCAGAGAAGTAACTTTGCTGTGCCTTGAAAACAGGTTCTTCTCTCTGCCATATATGAGAGGGAAAGTTCTCCCAGGGAGTGTGGGTCCAGCCATGAATTCCCTCTTGTATGTGGATTGAAGAGGGTTTAGCAGGGACATCTGTGATGTATCTTGCTAAAGGAACAGGGTAGAAACATATGATAGTAATAAATATTGTTATACACTGTATGATCATACTTTAAAATAATTTTAGTAATCTGCTTTCCTTATCCAATGTTTGCCACTCTGAGGTGAACTCTCACTGCTCTGCCCTTATTTTCCTTTAAAAAGATTAATTCTCTTAATTGCTTATTGCTGTGGTATTTAGCCCCTTGTCATAGCTCTTTAACTAGAGTATATAAAACTATATTGCATTCAGAACCAGGAAATATTAAATGAGATCCAGACCTCAGCAAATCAGAAAACTAATTAGGAATTTATCTCATTCTATGAAGAAACACATCTTATTTTTATTGTTCTCATTAAATGAATAATTTATTCTTTAAAAAAGCTTTTATTTTAAGGCATTCAGAATCACAGAAAGAGTGGGACCTTAAGCAAAGTAATGATCACCTTGATAATCTTAAGTCTCTCAAATTTCTGTCTAAATGATAATCCAAACATGATTTACGAATACTCTAGATAAAATAGCTCTATCATGTAAGGAAGAGATCTGAGACTATGGGCATATACTGCTTCATGTTGGATATGTGTATTACCAAAAAACACAGGATTTGTTTTGTGTTATATAACCTAACTAAAACAAAACCTACATAAAGCATTAACTGAGTAGTTAATTTCAAAGTCCTGTTTTAGTAAGAATCACATTACCAGCCACTATGGAAACCAGTGTGGAGGTCCCTTAAAAAGTTAAAAATTGAACTACCCTATGACCCAGCCATTGCACTACTGGGTGTTTACCCCAAAGATACAGACGTAGTAAAGAGAAGGGCCATATGCACCCCAATGTTCATAGCTGCATTGTCCACAATAGCCAAATCATGGAAGGAGCCGAGATGCCCTTCAACAGATGACTGGATTAAGAAGCTGTGGTCCATATATACAATGGAATATTACTCAGCTATCAGAAAGAACGAATTCTCAACATTTGCTGCAACATGGACGGCACTGGAGGAGANATGGGTAGTAAGGAGGGCACGTATTGCATGGTGCACTGGGTGTTATACGCAACTAATGAAGCATCAAACTTTACATTGGAATCTGGGGATGTACTGTATGTTGATTAACATAATATAATAAAATAAAATTAAAAAAAATAAAAATAAATAAAAATAAATAAAAAAAAAAAAGAATCACATTATAGATTAACCCTATTGAGTCAATTGATATAATCACTGCCTGTGTAACAAATGATATAAAAACACACACCCTGGTTCTTTCTGTGTCCAGGTAAACAACCATATGGATATGCTGTTATATACATACAAAAATCAGGACAACAGGATGAATTGAGTTTGAATCAGCTTGAAAAAGACCAAGGGCTGATACCAGACCATGCCGCTCTATCATCAGAGATCTTAAAAAGTAATTGAAAACACTCACCTTGTTTTGCTGCTTTGGAGGTATACTGGCAGATTATGTAGCCATCACTGGAACATTAAACTGAAGCATGAGAGGCCAATGTATCCCTTAGGAGAGAAAGATTTGTTAGAAGGTGTTAATGGTTTAGCATAAAACCTCAAGGTAAGTCAAGCAAGTCAGTAGCTCTGAAGCATGGCTTTGCTCCTTGTGTTATCCTGCTGTTCTCGTAATGGTGTCACCAAAATTCTTTATATTGATTGAGAAGGTTCCATAAAGTTTGAATGTATGAGATCTCAAGCCTTAGGTCACTGATATTCACACTTCTAACTTTAAGGCTCAAAAATACCAAAAAAACCCAGCCAATTAGAGGGAGACCGTAGATATAGTAGGAGAACAGAATAGCCTCTGAAAAAGTTTATGTAACAAAAGTTCAAGCATTAATTCATTGACTGATTTGATTAGTGGCAGTAGAGACAGACCAATCAATCAGTCAGCATTAGCTGGTCGGTAGCACGGTCGTTTTCTCTACGGGGACATGATCCTTTTCTCTCTGAGTTTTTATTCATTTTTCTAATACACAAACTGCACAAGTTTTTAATACATCATTCTTTAATGATGTATCTGGAGATTAGGGCCCTTCTACTTTACAGTATTTGTTTGGTATGTAAGCTACTTTATTGACTGCTATTTGTCTCTTGTTTATCTACTCTTCTGTTTTCATTTCTCCTTTCTCTACTGTAAGCTTCTTAAGGGCAGAAAAAAAAAAATCTTCTAACACCAGAGAAAGCATTGAATAAATGATTTCATTGCTTCGGATTTCAAGGTAAACTCTCACCATCATTTAATGATGACCCTTTGAGATATAGCCCTGAAAGAATACATCCTTTTCTGAAAAATATATATACCCTTTTCTAATGATTATCAACAAGTCTATTTTGCACTATCTTGAAGGTATTTTTCTATTGTTTAAAAATTCTATCAGAAAATCATCATAGTTGGGGCGCCTGGGTGGCTCAATCCTTAAGTGTCTGCCTTCGGCTCAGGGTGTGATCCCAGGGTACTGGGATCGAGCCCCGCAACAGGCTCCCTGCTTCTCTGGGAGCCTGCTTCTTCCTTTCCCACTCCCCCTGCTTGTGTTCCCTCTCTCGCTGGCTGTCTCTCTCTCTGTCAAATAAATAAATAAAATCTTTAAAAAAATCATCATAGTTAATAGAAATTCATATTTTTTCTGACCTTCCTTCCTTCCTTATTTCTTGCTCATTTTCTTTGTAATGCATTGAAAAATTATTGAAGTAATATAGTTTCTTTTTTGGATCTAAATGAATGATTCCATAAAATATAGGCTAAAGAACTATGTTGGGATTTTCAATTTCTCTATTGGAGATTTCCTTAGATTTGCAAGAAGTAGGACAAGGGTGCTATAAAAAGTTAATCTAGAGTGGTCTGAATGGAAAAAGACTTAAAGTGATTCAATTGTGTCAAATAAGCATCTGAGATTTTTTTTTTAAGGATAAAATGTTAGATTTTTCAAGACTGAAATTAGTTGAAATTCTCTTCTTCCTCCATAATTAAGTAATAATATATGACAAAGCGTGAGTTATTGCATAATAATTCATACCTTTTGCTTTGCTAAGAATGAGGCCATAGGATGAGTGCTTGTTTAAATGCATAAGTTATGAGTTATTATATCATAATTCACACCTTGAAGTACCATATTGTGATTATAAAATGGCCCTGTGCAAATATTATTAATTTTTAAAGTTCAGAAATAAATTATTAAAAATAACACATTATGACTTCAAAAGAACCTCTCTAATGTGAATTCTTTGAAAATGGAATGAAAAATAAATTAGTGTACATTGAACCAGAATTATATATAACCTTTCTTGATGAACTATTTTCATTGACACAGTGTTGTGAAGCATCCACTCTATAATTTGTAGCTGTTGTGTAGCTGTTTCTTTCTTTTTTTTTTTTAACATCCCAACAAATAATGTATTCTTACTTGATTTTTTCTCAGGGCCATAACTTAATGGTGGTCGTAAGTCAGACTTTGCAGTCAATTTTAGTACTGCTTATTTTTTTTTTATCAGGGTTGCATGTAGAAATCATGAAGGGGGACTCTCTTCAGCAGTTGAGTACTGACCTCCAGCCTTTGAAGCCAGTCCTTCAATGGCTTCTACGACAATGTCCTTTGCTGGGCTCCCCTTCCCCTTTTTTTTCCCTTATCTTCCATCAGTTTCTCTTCATCTTTCTCTACCCTGGCTACAGGTAGTTCTCAAAAGCTCCCATATTTGATGTTCTTCTCTGTTTAGTCCTACTCCAGCAAGATAGTATTTATTTCAATGATTCCCTCTATGTAGATAACAACCAAATGTATTTCAGTTTGTAGAATTTCACTCATAGTTCAAATTATTAATATTTCCTCTTATTATCCCAGTTATTCCAGTTATTATTCCATATCGTGAAATCCAACATATCAAAAATGGACTGCTGTCACCTCCTCTCCAAACCAGCTCCTCTTTCCATTTCTCTCGGTGCTGCTACCTGCTTCCTGCTCTGAAATTAGAAGCCCTTCCATCACTGTTTACCCTTTTTGTCTTTTTTCAACCACTGAGCATCTATTTTGTGCCAGCTACTCAATGAGGAATCATTTAAGGTAATGTTCTTAAAGAACCTTCATTATAATAAAAGAACCAATCATGCAAGTAAATAAATTTTATATGAGAAAGAATGTGATATGCACAATAGGGCAAGTAAGCGCATTCCACTGTTTCTACACTTATCTTGAAAAACTTCATGGAGAAGTGGTTCCGGAGGTGGTCCTGAAGGTTGAGTGGAGTTTCAAAGTGTACATGGGTCACTTCAGGGCAACCAAAATCATGAATAAACACCTGTAGCAGAGAATGCAGAAAAATCCTCGCTACCTTTTAGTGTTCTAATACCTTCTCTTTCATGAAAACCTGGCAAGAGTAGGTGTTGTTTTATTATTTTAATGTTCTTACTTGACAAAATAAGATTTCACAAAGCTGGGTCAGTGCTGTAAAAATTTTTACGCGATAATAAATTTGAAAGAAAGGAAATCACTGCTCTATATACAAAGAATTACCAAGTCCTTATCTGATATGCTTATCTCATATTCCATTTATCTCATAAGTTTCAGACTCATCTCTAAAGTTTCCATTTATATGGCTGTAGCCCTCATTTAGAAACTCACTATTTCCTTTTTAATTACTTACTATGGCAACTTTTTAGCTGGTCTTAACCAATTTCTNACTGTTTTCCACAGTGGCTGCACAAGTTTACATTCCCACCAACAGCACAAGAGGGTTACCTTTTCCCCACATCCTTGCCAACACTTGTTAAGGAACTGGTCTCTTTTGAAACAAATCTTAAAAGATTATTTAGCATATGGGAATTACAAACAGTATGGGGAAATGGTATTGAGGTTGGAAAAAATATATATACACGTATTTAAAACTTGCTGACTACCACTGTTAACAAGTACATGGTGAAGTACTATTTATTTAATTAAGAAATAACTTTTCCTTTAATTTCAGATTAACAAATTCTTATGGTAATTATCTTAATCATAATGTCCCCAGTTGGATATTTTAAATAAAAACTGATAACTACACTATTTCCACAAATATTAAAGATTTTTTTTAAAGGATGATTCCCAGATCCATTTTTTTTTAAAGATTTTATTTATTCATTTGACAGAGATAGAGACAGCCAGTGAGAGAGGGAACACAAACAAAGGGAGTGGGAGAGGAAGAAGCAGGCTCCCAGGAGAGGAGCCTGATGTGGGGCTCGATCCCAGAACGTTGGGATCATGCCCTGAGCCGAAGGCAGACGCTTAACGACTGAGCCACCCAGGCGCCCCACAAATATTAAAGATTTTTAGAGATTTTTAGTAACTTCCTCATCATTAGTACCATTTAAAAGATAATGTCATTATGTCAGTACAGGACAAATTATTTTATAACCAAGTACAATGAATTGGCCTAATTCTTTTGTTCTACAGGAATTTTAAAAATATTGAACATCACATTAAGTATGTGGGGCTTAAAATCAGTTTGCAACAGAAGTCTTTATGTGACCAGTAGTAAAATAATTCAGACGTCAGCTGAGTATTTAAAATTAGCTCATAGCTTGGTCTTCTAGCTAAGACAATTTATAAGGACCACTTACCAAGTTCCTAGTTCTGTCAACAATACTGAGTTTTTCAGATACCATACTGTAAGTGTTTCCAATAGGTTTTTCAGTAGGGAGAGGAGGTGGGCTTTGTGGATCCTCATGTAAACATTTTCCTGGTTTGGCTTCTATCATACCCTGTATAAGGATGACTGATTATGTCACTCAATACCTACTAAGTTTAAAGCACAGTTGGGAGCAAAGAAAAGAAATAAGAAAAGGAGAAGGACAAAAAATTATTATTGAGTGTTTTTTAGGTGTTGAACACTGGTCAGCATTTTCACATACCTAAGCTCCGACCCTTAAGGAGATTTCAGTCAGATATGAAAAGTCGGTGTAAAAATTCGTTATGTAAAAGAGACTATGCTAAGTGTAGATTATAGGTCAAAGAGTAGTGATATTATGGAGAAGGGACACAGCGATTTTTAGTGGTGTGACTAAGAATGGCTCAGAACAAGGGGACATGAACTGGCATAGGAGGAAGAGTAGACTTTAGAATGTGCAGAAATGGGTGCAAGGGAGTATTGTGTGCAAGTATAAGGAGGCAGGAAAATGTTGAATGTATTTAGAGAAGAATGATTAGTCCCATTTGGTATATCATGGTTTAATCTGTCATTGGGTTGTTTGCTTACAGCTATGTTAAAAGCCTCCAGAAACACGGAATGCCACATCACCTTTTAAAAATGTCCTATAGAATATAGCACAGGCCAAAGCTATAATATTCACTCAATAAATGCATGTTTGATTTGTTTGATTTTATTAAGCACAAACGCTATTCCTAATAATATTTAACATTTATGTAACACTTTTATTCTTTGACTCTTTATGTAAAGTCACTTGCCCATTTGGTCCTGCATAGAGATTGCTGAAGTTGGGAATCCTATTAATCTACTTTTAAAGAATGTTTAAGTAATTAGCTGAATGAGCAATAATTAGGATTTCATGCTTCAAATGAAGACAGCTTTTACATTGTGTAATTCTCCAATACTCTAACTTTTTTGACTTTTTTTTTTTTTAAAGATTTTATTTATTTTTTCGATAGAGAGAGAGACAGCCAGCGAGAGAGGGAACACAAGCAGGGGGAGTGGGAGAGGAAGAAGCAGGCTCATAGCGGAGGAGCCTGATGTGGCTCGATCCCATAACGCCGGGATCACGCCCTGAGCTGAAGGCAGACGCCTAACCGCTGTGCCACCCAGGCGCCCCAACTTTTTTGACTTTTGATACTTGATGGTTGCTAAATGTTTCACATTTGTTCTTCTTTGTTTAGTGAATAATTATGTAATGCCTATTTAATGCCAAGTTCTAGCATAGGGATTGGAAAATCTCTTGGGGGAACTGATTTCCATGAAGACTAATGTGGAGGACAACTCAGGTTGAGAAAATAGTTTGTTCACTAGATAAGAATGTGCACTGAGAATTTAAGAAGTACTGGAGAAGACCATCCATCACATAAAACAAGTTTTCCAAAATTTAGCCCAGTCCTATTCAATATACATGCATTAAAAATCATCTAGGCGCCAGCATTATAATGCATGAGACATAATTCCTTGTCCTCAAGCAATTCACAGTCTTGAAAGGACCTAGCAGTGTAATGTCAGTATAATTCTCTCAATGTAGATTTGAGATTGCTCTTCCAGGTTCAATTCTGCTTCTTGTTAGAAGACCTGAAGCTTCCCACAACATGAAAACCATAATGGCCTATATTAAATGATTTTCTAGCATCTATACAAGGACAAAAAAGTAAACCTTTATAACTGCTAACATATTTTAGCTGGACTTAATGCACAAGAGGCAACTAGCAGCAGCATTATTGGAATCAGCTGAGGTTTGTCATTGTCATTGGACTCCTGTGACAATAATCTACAGCTTCCAAAATACACGTCTAATTCTGCATGCATCAATTAACTGCTTCATTATCAAACTTTGGCTGGAGAGCAGATGACAAAGTCAGTCAATGATATGGAAAAAAAAAAAATCCCTGACTCTCGGAACTGCATTTATAGTTTAGTGAAATGTATCCAGCAAGACTCTTTTTATTTCAGCCACTAAAAGTAGGTCCTTGCTGAATTACTTTTCCTGCCTTTAAACTCTTTTTCTAGATAAGATGATGGAGGAAGGGCAAGAGAAAATCAAAAAACAAACTTAATAACACCATACCTTCGAAGCAGCTTGATTTATAAGGAGTTTGTGGGAACATTCTGAACCTATTTCATGTTGAATTACAGTCCACCTTTAAAAGAGGCTGCTAAAGGAGTTCATGAACATACTCCTTGTCCTGCTTCAATCCTCTTCCTGCTCAGCCACTAAAATTTAAAATGCGATACAAACAAAATGCATCTATAAATTTATATAGTAACTACACAAACAAATGCAAACTCATTCTTAGTAACCATAAAATTACCTTCTGTTATCTATCACTTTGTGAATTATAGTTTCATCGCGTGGAACAGCCAAGAGCACAGAATTACACTGCTTCTCTTCTTACCCCTGTGTCACCACGGTTCTCTTTGCTGGAGAAGCAATCAATAGTCTCATGGATAAACAAATGATTAAAGGCCAAGATGAACTACTGTAAATAGGGATCACATTATCTATTTTTGCGCTGAATATAATTAAAAAAAAATCAGTGTCTCCTTTTGGACACCTGGCTTGAATCATAATCTAATCAATGCCCTTTTGTTTCTCTGATTTTTGCATTCTTAAAATCTTTAAAAAGGACAAGTTTGTAAACAGGTGCAAAATAAACAATGAGATAAAGGTAGACTTCAATGGATTTCTTATTGTAGGATATAAATTGGATACATGTAACTACATAATGAAATGTCATGGAAATTTTAGCTCCAAAGTCACTAGAACTTTAAAGCCTTTTAAAACTTAATACTAATTCAATATCCAAACAGTGTCATTGGTTTACTGAATATGAGATCTGTAAAGTTTTATAAGCTTGATAATTCTATGATGATGTAGTTCAAGTGAAATAAAGATGAAGACAAAATTTTTTTATCTTTAATTCCTCATAAGTAATTTGATTTTTCCATAAGTTATGGGCTATGCAATATTTAATTATCATTTTTTAGATGAAGAAAATAAATCCAAGAGTAGAAACATATTCCCAATGTATTTTCTACGTTAAAATTTGGATTATAGTGATAAACTCTTATGACTATTTTTATTACATCAGCCCATTGCTGTGTAGTAAGAGCAAATTAAAAAGTAATCAGTACGGTTGATGACCATTCTACTTATACTTTTGTCTTTTGCCATATAAAATATTTTTTAATGTTTGTTACATTCCAGTGCTAACACTTACCTAGATTCATTTTTTCTGATTATTTATTATTTATTATTTAGTCAACTACTGGCTCATAAATGAAGAGATCTAGGAAATGCAACATTATTGCATTTATTGGAATTTTAACATACACTTTGACAAAGTCAAAAAGGCAAGGAAAGTAGATTAAAATGGCAAAGAGAAGAAAGATACTAGATAAGAGATAAAAATCTCTACAAAATCCATGCAGGTGGGCCAACATCTAACTAATAGCACCATCAAAGATATAATAAGAGACAGTTTCCTTAAACAGAAGCATCAATGCTCAACATAACGTGTGTGGGGGTATAAAAAAACTAGACCTGTAATTGTGAAGTTTTCACAACACCAAGGATAATGTAACAACTTAAAACCTTCCTAAAGGAAACAGTTCATTTATAAAACAACAAATAACAGATTAGCATCAACTGTACATCTGTATAATTAGATGCTAGAAATTAATACAGCAATGCATTTCAAAGTTTGAGAAATAATGTTTCAATCTAGAATTACATACCCAGCTAATCTCTCAATCAAACGTGAAGCTGGAAGAGACATATTTTCATGTCTGAGAGGCACACAGATTTATTTCCCTTTCTTTAGAAGCTACTGGAGGATAGATTCCAGGCATTTAAACAAGGAACATGGAGGACATAGAATCGAGGAGGATGTTGAAGGGTTGACTCAAGATTTAGTGGCGTGGTAGTACTGGAGAGCAGTGAGTTCAGATGAGAACAGGACTGGAAGGGAGGTTTCTTGGGGGGGGGCGGGAAGGAGACTCCCAGTGATCTAATGTTATCCTTGAAAAGATGGAACAATTTGAGGAAGCAATAAAGACAGTCAATACAAAAAAAAAATCTCAGGTAGAAACTCCAGAAACAAAATAAAACCCAGCAAAACAAAGCAAAACAATACATCTGTGTACAAAAGGAAATGCAATTATAATGCAGCATTGGTTATGCAGTGCATAAGATTTACATAGTCATAACAATAGAGCCATTGATTTTTGTATATACAAAAATTATGCTGAAGGACATAATTATGCTTTACAGTACAGAACATAAATGCCATTACTCTTTTTAAAGGGAAAGCCCATATGGCTGAATTTGGAAGTTGAAAGGAGGAAAGGAAAGTTACAGGTAAAGAAAGGAGGTCTGGTATCCTTATTTTTCACTGCAGGGAGTCAGGAAATTGGCCTACTGATGACTCAAGAAATAAGGCCATTTACATATTATTTAACATTATAAAAGTAACCAATAAAAAGACTAAAAATGGGTGCTGTGGGGGAAAGAATGTAGAAATGGTACAAAGAGTTTACATACCAATCAATTTTATAAGAAATAAATATTCTTCATAAGTTTTCATTCAATACATGTTTGCTGACTGAAGGAAGAAAGGAACAAAGAACGATGACTTGGAAGCAGAATTTGTGGTCTACAAATGACATTGGCACCCCAGATTCCTAACCTCCACCAGGAGCTGAGAGCTATTATGTGCTACACACTGTTCTAACTGCTGAAGCAATATAAATGAATAACATGCTAAAGATATTGATGACATGGGAGAGAACAACATGTGGAATAATTGCAATCAAAATTACGAGTAGCACAATAGAAGTATGTAAATGTTGCTGAGGGGCTACAAAGGGTGGAAAGAGTTCCTGCACCTTGTGGAGAAGCATCAGTTAACATTGCCGATGGCTAGTGTCCTTTGAGTAGATTCTGTAGGCTAATCCATGTAAATTAACTACAACATCCTGGTATGGTGGTAAGGATGGAGTTCGGGGAAGGCATTCCACATGGAGGAAACAGCATATGGGAATATGGCCAGGAGTGCCGTAATTTGAAGTGGTTACAAACGGAAAGTTATGGAAATTAAGATAGGAACAGAAATTATTATACAGTGTAGATCAGGAGTAATAGAAGGCCATGTTTTGAACAGCCTTACATTTCATAGTAATGAGCTCGCTGCTCTACCCTAAGTGTAATGGGGGGGGGTCATTGAACAAGCCTAGTCTGAGAAATGGTCCATCTTGCTCAGACCCCAAGCTCTGACAATAGTGCAGGGATCAGCTTGACTGGGACCCATCATGGCATGACAGGCATTTTAGAAGTGATTTAAAGAGAATATCCTTAAATGTTCTCCAGCTAATGTTTACATTGCTAAAGGAATGCTTTCATGGAGGATTTTTACAACAAACTTTGGAAATTCCAAGAGTGGATGAAAGCAATATTGGAAGAGGGGTTAATGAGAAGGGATAATGAATAATAAAAACTGTCCATCTTGCAGAGACTGGTAACTTAGCACAAAAAGGAGACTTGCCATCAGCAGCCACTCTGATGGGGCCAGGTAAATTAATGTAGGATATAAGTAATCCAAATGATTTCCATTAAACCGAAGTTTACTAAGTTCTCACACATGAAGGACCCAAGTGTAAGGGCCTCAGAGGAAGTTTGCTGGGTCACCATCAACATGCAGTTGGCGAAATGGGAAGAGAAAAGGAAGAAAATCTTATTACAGTTCCTAATGTAGTAGTCTTAGGTCTTTTCTTTTCTTTTCTTTTTTCTTTTCTTTTCTTTTCTTTTCTTTTCTTTTCTTTTCTTTCTTCTTTTCTTTTCTTAAAGAAATGGAAAAATATAATTTAAATTCAGGCTAATAGGAAGGACACTGAACACATTTTAAAGTCATTTGAGGTTTTTCAAAGTTGAAATCTTTTTTTGTAAAGGTTTTACCTATTTATTTGAGAGAGAGAGAGCTCATGAGCAAGGGGAGAGAGAGAAACAGACTCCCAGTTGAGCAGGAAGCCTGACCGACCTGACAGGGAGGGGGTGGAGGGGGCTCAATTCCAGAATCCCAAAGCAGACACTTAACAGCTGAGCCACCCTGGCACCCCCAAAGTCAAAATCTTGAGGTCAGGAACAATGCACATCATTTCAGACTGTTCAAAAATGTTTTTCATGTCTATCCTGTGAATGATGGGCCATTGTCCTATCACAGGGATTTGCATAGTACAACATTTGCTAATATCACTAATTTTTCTTAGTAACTTCCATTCACAGTCAATAAACACTCTATTCAGCAACTCTGCCAAGGAAATTGATATTATTACTCCTAAAATTGATTATTTTGACCAAAGACTTCTTAATTTTTTTTTAAGCTAGACTATGCCTAAGAGACATTCAGAAAAGAACAGAGGAGAAGAAACATACAACTCAGTATTTAAGATATTTTTATTTTTATTGTTATGAAAATGTTAATTTCCTAAGGGAATGGAGTTTAAATGAACATTCTGGAGTCCATTTCCTAGGCCAATCAATAATGACCTCATTTGTAGGAAAAAGAGAGTACCTGTACATTTCAAAGTAAAATTTATGGCACCCGTGTAAGTAAAGGGATAAGAATTTCTAACACTTTGAGATAGCAGATTGATGTTTAAATGCTTGTTTCAGCATTTGATAAGTACTCATTTTCCTATACAAATATGTATTTTCACTAAATAAAGCTGGAGATGAGTCAGAAATCTAGGGCTCCTATCATTAAGATTAGAAAACCATCAGTCCCCAAACTCATGATACTCTTTTTCTAAGGTCAAGCAGCTGGTGTCTCATTTGCAGAGAGGAACTAGAATTTGCTGGCTAGGTAAAAATGAAAGTAATTTCAACTGACCCATTAGCAAGTAGCAGAAATGATTTAGCATAGCAACGAAGCAGCTGATAGGGTTGCTAACTACTTTTATTCACAGAGGGGCGTTCTCTGGTGGGTACGGGCAACAGTGTATTACAAGCACTTCCTTTTTGAGTATTTGTGTGTCTCATCAAAATAACTTCCTTTTTGTCACTTAACAACGTTCATTTACTCAGGTAAAGGTAACTGGCAGAGTGGAGATGTCAATCAGAAGTTAAGCAGAATGGACACTCCCAGCTTTTTTTGGACGGCGTGCCCTTACACGCACGTCTGGTTTGGCTGCATAGCTGCCGCACGGTTATTCACATGTATTATCTACACGATAATGCTTCATTTACATAGCTTTTTATATGCATGCTACAACTGCCAACATTTCGGAGTTAAAATAATATTGGAATTAAATATGAATGGAAGAAAATAAAATTTAATAGTTGATATGGAAAAAAGATGCTCTCGTGTGTGATTAGAAAATGATGGGGATTCGATGAAGTGGAAAGATATGGAAAGCTGTTCTGGATGCCAACTACTTGTATAGGATCTTGCAGCAATGACAGTGACAAGTGACGGCAGTCTGCGTCAGAAGACAGTCCCTTCGCGATTTTGATAAGTGTACAAAGTACGAAAGTCAGAATCCGTTGATGAACTTAAAGAAATCAGTGTCTATAAGAAAGGAAGCAAAGCTATTTATTTGTTCCTTTAAAACAGAGATGAGATGTCTATATTTTGCTGCTCACTTTTTAGAGTAAGAGATGGAAAGGGGTCCCTGTGGAAGAGTTAAACTAGAAAGCAAACTGAAGACTGAAAAAAATAGCTAGCTGTTTATTTGTGTTTCTACCATTTTGTTGTAAGCAACATTTCCTACTGAGTATCTCTTTTCGAGTTATTTAAATAATAGGAAGTGGAAAGGCAATTTCAAGTTTGGGGTGAGTTCTAATTTTATTTTCTTTGGAAATCTCATGAGGAATAAATGTAAATATACATGAAACTGAGGGAAGCCACTAGTCAATTCAGGTTTTATGTGGATTCTATTTTGTGGCAGTAATAGTGATCAAGACAACTGTTCACACAATAGGATCAGAGAAGTTTCAAGAGAGCCTATTATTAAGGAGGGCACGTCATGTAATGAGCACTGGTTGTTATACGCAAGTGATGAATCACTGAACACTACATCAGAAACTAATGATGTACTATATGTTGGCTAATTGAATTTAATAAAAAATTATAGTAACAATACAAAAATAAAAATTAAAAAAATATGAAACCAAAGCAAAGAAAGATTTGTGCAAACTTGTGCAATTAAAGATCAAAAGATGTGGCTTAAAGTTTACTACCAAGTTTATTAAGATGCTGAAGGTGAGAGATATGTTTCTATTATTACTATATATATAGTATTCTATTATTCTATTAATAATATATATTCTATTATTAATATATATATAAGATATATATAAATATAATAGATAAATATATCCTAGTCTACTGTACTGTCAAAAATGGAAGTCTGGTGGTCTCTTTAAATGTGAATTTGGGTTTTCTTTGCTGAAGATTTCAAAGGCAGAGCGATATGGCAAAGTATTTTTTTGTTTGATTTTTTTAAATAACGTTAATTTTTTAAAAATTAAGAAGTTAAGCATTTATGCTTTATAAAGGTTGGACAATTTAGAAAAGCATAATTAAAAAAGATGTATACAATTAGATGAATTCTTAATTTGACTATTTTATAAATTCAAGAGAATGTTTTCAGATGAAGGATTTTATACTTCATTATTTTCACACCTATCACATTATATTCCAAATGGAATTAATCACAATTCATATTGTGATTATAATTCAAGCTTACACTGCCTCTATTTCAACTCTTAGTGCTTTTCATATAATTTTTATTGTATAGAATAGTTGGGGCAGATGTTATACGATTTTGCCCAAATATTTAAGATGTAAATTGAAAAAATTCATATAAAATTTGTTTCACAATTTAATATTAATAATTTAATGTACGAGGAAATAGATATGCTGAAGCAAAAAGCAAGCAACGCTAGTAAAAAATATTATGGTATTTTAGAGAGGATATCTCACAATCAAAATCACTTGCTACCTTTAGAGAACAGTAAAAAATTAAAGATATTTACTTCCTCCTGTAACAAGACTTTACGTAAAGATCATAAGTTTTAATATAAAATGCTTCCTGCGCTTGTGGTCCTTTAATAGGACTGTCCTTTCTTTTCTCCAGTTTGCGAAGCACATTCATATCAAAGGGTTCATATATTCACGAGAAAATATTTTACATTGAAAGACTAAGGCAGCAAAGTTGAAACTCAAGAGACATTGGGTTTTAAAAATATGATCCTGTTTATGTATTTTTTACAGAAATTTCTACTTTGTAGATGACATCAATTTGGACTCCTTCTTAATTTACATCTTGGAAAAATTTAAGGAACTATAGTCAATTATTTTCGTAAGGGACAAATAAGCCATCAGCGTGGCTCAAATTTTGCTGGTTTGAACAAATGAGGAATGGACGCTGACCACTGCAGGAAGTTGCTCTCCATAGAGATCGCTGAGGGCCTGTCTGGTGATGGGTGGTGTTCCTCAAGTCAATCCTGTGCCTGTTCTGATGTTCTGGCTTGGCCGCCCCGCGCCATTGTGCAGGGCACCATTTAAATGCCTGGACAGCAGACTCCATTGTTTGGCCATCAGTCCGTCATCTCTGCTCCTGCAGGAAGTACTCTTTTAACCTGGCTAGACTCTGGCCCAGCAGGTAAGGCTACCCACAGCCTTTGCTTCCCCTCTCCTGGGGCTTGAAGCCCCACCTGGCTGCGTTCCCCTTTATAATAACATTTTCAACAATATAGTAACTAGGATTAACTTCTGTGGACAAAATATATCTTGATTTTCTGCTATAGTGATTTACGTGATTTTATGTGCCCTCTATATCTCATGGGATGAGATATGGCATCTCATTCCATCTCATGACGGAAAAGGCCTGAGAACGAAAGGGGAAGAGTTTGGTTGGGGGTTAAGAAGGGAAGCATTCACTGTGCGAAGGAGGGATGGAGGCAAGTGGGCGTGGCTGTCCCGGGTAGGAGGAGTCACGTCTCCCACACTTGTTCCCGCTCTTGAGGTGCAACATTCATTTTCCTAAACAGTTTTCTTACGTAAAGCTTTTGCATTACTAATGCTGCTTGCCCCATAGGGCACCATTTAAAGATGAGAACCTTTAGGCTTTCTGCCTGGGTGTGTGCCAGAAGTTAAGACTGTTCACCATTTTCTTCCTTTCCTGACATCCGAATGAGGAAGGGCCAAGCCTAGTCATAAAGGAGAAAAAGAGATCCTTTTTGACTGTGGTGTAATAGAGCTGTTGGGCAGCCTTTGGAAATACCTCCCTTATTTGCCCTGCTCTGCTCACTCCAAGTTGGAGGATGGTAATCCTCAAGTCCAGATAACAATTTAAAACAAAAAAAAGATCATTTCAAAATGAGAGTCATAGGAAAGGAAAAGGAACTTTTAACGTTTTATAAGAAAAAGGTAAGTGATTTCAGCCAGCAAAGTCAAGTTTATTCAGGAATAGCAGAGGAATTGCAACTGGGGAGGACCATAAGCAAGTCTGGAGAACAAAGGAGGAGAGCTCCTTTTATAGAGGAAAGGGGGAAGTTGGGAGGGATTGTTTTCAACAAATGTTCTTGGAGGAAAAGGGAATTGGAAGTGGTGGTGGCTTCTCGTTGGCTGCAGGCTAGGGCAGCTTGCTGCTGCTGGGCAGAGAGAAAGTCTTCCTTTTTCTTGCTGGATAATGCCAGCTGCAACGAGTGGTACCAGGGGGCTCTTGAGACGCCTCCCTTCGCGGCTTCCCGAAGCCAATTTTGATTGAGGTTTCCTTAACGTGGTTTCACGACACAAATCTCTTGTATTTTTTTAGACTCAAACTAAACTAATTACAAGGATGGGAAACCACATATTATTGTCAGTATTCATATTTTTTGGATTAAATGCCAGTAGATGTTATTCTTTTTAAAGTCAAACTCATACAGGGCAAACATAAGATGTACTTAAGTGAGAGATATACTTGATTGAGCAAGAAATGAGAGAATAAAGTAGATCTGTTCATGGTGGTAGAGAGCACTTTGAGATCAAGGAAAGGAGTGTGAACTAGGTACTTATTAATGTGATCTCCTTGGAAGTTACCCGGTATTTAAATAGCTTTATACAACCCTGGAAGCAAAAGTGGAAGAAAGACTGGCCAGTAAAATAAAGGTCAGAGACAGCAAAGCACTGTGGGTAAGAGCAAGGTCTCAGGTGCTCAACTGCAGGATTGGAATTGCAGATTTCCTACTTACTGGCCGTGAGATTGTGGGCAAGTTACTGAACCTCTTTGTGGGCAAGTTTCTTCATTTGCGCAGTGGGAATGATGACGATAATAGGTGCATTTCTCAAAGAGTTCTGAGGATTAGAACATGGTATATGGAAAGTGCTTATAATGTAGAAAGCATCCCAGGGCAATTATTACTGAACTTGAAGTTGTATTAACCAATGGAGGTTAGGTGTGTCAATGGAGTAATCTTATCTGTAGGAATTTGTTTACTAAATGATAAGAAGTACAGGGCCTACTTGAGGTATAAATTAAGGGTATTGCCTCTGTATCTTTAATTGTGCTCCATTTCCTAATAGTAGCTCAAATATCATACTATTATTTGTCCTTATGCATGCACGGAACACTAACACAGGCAAGCTTGTCAGAGAGAAGTTGGCCAATGACCTGCTTATACAAAAGATGAAGCTTATACATCATCGATGTTTGTATTTTCTCATTAAGAAACAAGGCATTCGGTTGCTCACCATCTGGCTGACAAAGATTTTTTGAGAACACTGTTGATAACTGTCCTGAATATTCCCTACATCGGTAACCTTAAAATTTCTAGTATTTATTGAAGCTCATAAAATATAGGTCAGTGTACACAAATCATCTGTAAGGTGATAGGAGAAGGAGAGCCCATAATCAATTCCATCCAAAATATGACCACCCAATGCAGAAATGTGCATTCTCGCCATTTCCATACTTGATTGAACTACTAAAAAGTTTAGAAATGTTTTAAGTTACACGGCTGAACCTATATTTAGTATTCTGTACACTTTGCCCTTAAGGGTGACGTGACAATCAGTGTACGAAGGGAATATTGTATGAGAAAAACACGCATTGTCCCAAATGTAGACCGGCAGCTTCTAAATGTGTTTCGTTTATACAATCAGGGATAAGACTACAAATGACTAAAAAAACTCCCTGAAGAGTATGGAAAGTGTTCAGTTTGAGATTGCTTCCTGTGTCAGTCAGGGCCCTGTGGAGGGTGTGATGCCATTTTTAATGCATGCTCTAATAGATCTTTTTCATGACTCTAAATCATCTAATATTATCAGTCGAGCTGACTTATTCTCTTGATCTTCAAAGAGAAAATAATTCAAACTCTATCCTTCCCTGAAATTTTCATTCAATATCTTCTATAAATGACTTTTAATGCACTTTTAATATCGGTAACTTTCACAGTATCAGATGCAAGTTCATAGTGCATTCAACTTGTGAGTTTTTATTGACCACTAAATCAATAAATATACTGTTTCCCCTCTCATGGGATTATGCACATGTTAAGAATGAACATTTTTAGGGAGCTTAGCTCTAAATTTTGTTGGAATGAAACGGAAATTATTTTACACGGGGTATCTTTTTTGTTCTTGTTTTTATTGAATAGGAAATCTAGAAAGAAGGCATATTCAGCTGAAAGATAAATGAGTGGTGCTCAACATTGACATTGAACAAAGATGAGAAAAGGCATCATCCTTTGTCCACCTTCTTTGTTCCTAGTTGAAACCAAAAATGGAATTAAAGCTCTGCTTTATGGTGCATGCAGAACTCCAGATAAATGCTGATTGCTAACATGGATGTCATGTCTGTGTCACTCGGGCACCCGATCACACATAAGGACATCTCCTTAAGAACGGGTGTGGTGCCGAGAACTCTGATGAATGCCTGCTTGTGCTATAACCACCCGGTTCACTCCATGAACAGTAACTGCGTGCTAAACCGACTCCAAGCGCACACCCTTTGATGACAATGTTTGAACCCTGATATACCGCACAGCGGAGGCTCAAAGATCTTTTGGAAGCTGGTGCGTGTCTGTAAGACAGTAAGATGAATGGGTCCTAATCATGAGATTTAGTTATCAATATTCCAATAATGTGATTTAAATTCTATGCCGTTACAGCCAAATATAAACTCAACATTCTTGTAAAATTCTAGACAAAACAATCTGTTATTGGGTAATCTTGTTTTTGGATGATTTAAATGCCCCCTAGTTTATCAGAAATGTGTCTACTGTGAGAGTACAAATGAAAAGCTCTACTATCAGTTATAAAAAGCTTCCACAGGTGCAATGTGGAAATCTGCACCCCTTTCCAATAGATCGTTTGCTTTTTACATTAATTATGGTGCAGATTTCATTTTATGTACATTTCCATTTCCAGCCATGGAATGCCTTAAGTAACTCTTATCAGAGGAGATGTGAATAAGCAAGAGATTTTAGTTTATCTTGCTCTTTGAATGTTTGAAAAATACATAAAGTCATTTAGTTAATTCTTTTAACATTTTCTTTCATATAGAGGAGCTCCTAACTTGGTCACCTTGAGCAGCAATTACTTATTTTCTTATTATCTCTCCTCCTTCCTGAGGTTTGTCTGCCTTGCACACAAATAAGGTCACATTTTGTCATCCAGACTGCTTACACAACTTCTTCCTCAGATTTCATGTTGAATAGTGATCGTCCATTATATGCTAACTGATTACCTATTGGATTTTCTGGGAGCTGCTGAAAATGGTATACAAATGTTTCAAACAAAATTTTATAAGCATAAACTGAGCTAATGCACTATTTCTCAGTATGGGATTTTAGTCCACTTGACTACTTGTAAAGAATGTGTCTGGACAGTGACTCAAAGAACCTTTTTAAAAAAGCATATGAATCATACTCAATGATTTATTCACATATCTATTTAAAAAATTCCATTGGTCATGCTAAAAAAGGTTGCAAGCCCTTTGACTTAAGTATTTCTATAATGGCTGTTAAAATCAATTCTGGCATTAAAGTCTCCAAGAATGAACAATGCATTGAGTGGAAAATTGATTACATGGTCAAAGAACAGTCCTTTGTGGCCTCGTTTGCTTTTTCGATTAGCGCAGCTGTCATGGCTGTTGTAGGTGGTCCTCAAAACTTATAGGGAAAAAAACCTGTCCTTGACACTTAATGTTTGTCTATGGATTTTTGGGAAAGAATTATGTTTTTGCTTGCTTATTAGAACCTACCAGTGTAGGTACCAATGTCAAATTGAGTTTTGTAAAGATAAAGGAGAGATACAGAGGAGACTAGTGTGTGAGGAAAACAAACTGAGTAATGCAGAGAAACCACTTCTAGGATTTCTATCTAGTTTATGGGAAATACATTCTTTTGTCAGGGAGGGTGCTCTGATTCTCATTACAGCCATACCTGTAGTCAAGCATCTTACTTCTGGTGGGAAATCCGCAGTTGGATGGACTTGTGGAAGCTAGTAGCTCAAAGGGGGAATCGTCATCTTGATTTTTATCTTTGCCTTTTCTGTTCTGCCATCAAAAAGCAGCTTTCCGGCCAGGCCTCCTCCCTGGCACTCAGGGAGGGACTTTCCCACCTACATTGATCTGGTGCACTTTACCTTGAATCACAGGCTGCGGGTGTTTAATAAGTGCTTATTGAAGTGTGCTATTGATTTATCTTGGATTTATTTATTTATTTACTTACTTACTTATATTTAACTTTCCCTTTCTAATGAGCAGGTTTCAGATCAAATCCTCTTAGAGTTCTGGAATGTTGATCTGCTCTGCTTGCTTTGAACCCTCCCTAGAAAAGACTCTGAGGCCAATCTCTCTGGCTTCCCAGGCTGACAGCCAAAGGAGAATTTCTCCTCTTCTTCTTGCCTGTTGTGTTAGTTTCCTATGGGTGCTATAACAGTTTCCCACAAACATACTGGCTTTAAACAATACAAATGATTTAACTCACAGTTCTAGAGGGCAGAAGTCCAAATCGGGTCTTCACAGGCCTGAGATGAAGATGTTGGCAGCACTGTGTTTCTTCCAGAGGCCCCACTGGGGAATCTGCTTCCTTACCTCCTCTAGCTTCACCTGCATTCCTCAGCTTGTGTCCTCTTTCCATGTTCAAAGCCAGCAATGACCGGTTGGAGTCTTTCTCACACTACATCACCCTGACACGGACTCTCCTGTCTCCCTTTTCCACTTATGTCTTTTTTTTTTCTTTAAAGATTTAATTACCTATTTGAGAGAGTAAGAGAGTGCACATGTGAGCGGAGGGGTTGGGGAAGAGGCAGAGAGAGAGGGAGAAGGAGAGAGAATCTGAAGCAGACTCCACACCAAGCAAGAAGCCCCATGCGGGGCTTGATCCCACAGCCATGAGATCATGACCTGAGCTGAAACCAAGAGTCAGACTTTTAACTGACTGAGCCACCCAGGTGCCCCATTCCTCTTTTGCGTATAAAGACCCTTGTGATTACATGGGGAAACACCTGGACAATCTAAAATAATCTCCCCATCTCGAGGTCATCTGGTTAGCAACCTCATTTCCACCTACAATCCTAATTCTCCATTGCCAGGTAAGATAACAAACGCACAGGTTCCAGGGATTTGGGGTGGGGGGCGTTATTCTGCCTACCATACCTATATTCAGTCAAAGTAAACTTACTGCATCTATAGCATTTCTAATAACTATACCAGCACAGCCAAACTTTGCTGTGGGAAAGATACCACAAGTCAGAGAACTCCCACGGCTTTCTCACTAGCCTCCATGTAGTTGGCCCTTCCAACTGCAAAAAGAATTTTTAATCTGAACTTTATCGGCTCCTATGGGTTTCGTACTTGTCATCTTTGAATGCCTTGAAATTGTATGTTAAATATTTTGGTAAGTGCATTTTTTTGTTTTCAGAGAAGTCATGAAAAAAGTTATACGATTATATATAATTTTATATATCCCTATATTCAATTATTATTGTTCCAAAATTATGGTTTTGATTCTTTTCTTTACTGCTCAGAAAACTACGGTGGTTTCCAATGGTTTTAAACTTATATTAAAACTTAACAAACATTTGATTCAAGACTATCAGAAACTACTTTGCGTTCTGGAAGGTGAACACGGAGAATCTGATATCTTACTGTGTTCTTAGATTTGATGAGGTATCATTGGTGATTAAATAGCCAGTAAGTCTTTTTTTTTTAAGATTTTATTTATTTATTTGAGAGAGAGCGAGAGAGAGAAAGAGAGAGAGAGAGTGCACAGCGTAGGGGGGTGGGGTGGGGTGGGGAGGGGCAGAGGAAGAAGCAGACTCCCTGCTGAGCAGACAGCAGGACATGGGGCTCCATCCCAGGACCCCAAGATCATGACCTGAGCCAAAGGCAGACACTTAACCCACTGAGTCACCCAGACGCCCCAGAATAGCCAGTAAATCTTTAAGTGAGGTTTTCCATTTTTAGAGCTTTGCTGAAGCTACTTGAGCTGAAGATTTGAGGGAAGGTTTTAGTTTTCATTGCCAGTCAGTCCTGTTTCTCTTCATTCAATTTGATATTTTTTGGTGCAAACTCTTAACGCCTTTTGCTTTTCATGTCTGAGATGGTACTGTGATGGCTTTGATGTCACAAGTAAAATGTAAGAAAGCAGTCTGTTGGATACCAAATTTCTCTTCATTCCCCCATATCTCATTTTCCTCTCCCTTGTTTGTAAATGGAAACCCTGTGATTTTGGGGCTGATAATTAAGACTCAGGCTTTTAGAGTGCTCAGATGTTGAAAGGAGCATGGAGATAGAGAAAGAAACCTCTTAATGTTCTCTCTTCTCCCTCCATGATGACTCTAAGTGTCTAAGTCCTGTGAAACTTTTGTTTTTTGGTCTTGGCATTCCTCTGCTAAGAGACTCAAAGCTGTTTCATACTACAGTGGTCTCTGTTGGGGCAGGTGGGTATATGATCTGTGAGACTTTGCCATGCTTCCTTCTCCCAAAGGCATCGACATGCATCTGACCTTGGGAAGGAGTGGGTGAATGCAGGTTTGGCATAACATCTCTGAAAGATCGCTAAGCTTCGAGACATCCTACTGTCTAGCTACCCATCATGTCTCATCCTTCAAATCGTAGCTCATCAATTTAATCAAGTCTTTGCAGATACCTGCTAGGCCTCCAGGTCAAGGTTAAAGTTTCAGACTCACTTTTTAAGTCAACAAACTTTTATTGAGCACTTACAGAATGCAAGACACGGTATTGGATGCCATGAATTAATATGTCATAATGTGACAGTTTACTGCATACTTGCTCCCATAAAAGCTGGAAACATAGTTTAAAAGATGAGAAAGAGACAGAGAGTGAGAGAGAGAAAGAAAAAAAAAGGCACAGGGGGTAGAAGAAGGGGGAGAAGAGAGAGAGAGAGAGAGATTAAATAATATCAATTAAAGAAATATCATAAGTCATTACATGATTAATTACCAAATGAGTGCTATAAATTTTAAGTGCCCTGGCTTCAGAGAAAGGAGAGATCACTGTGAATTGGAGGGTGAACTTGAGATCGTTTTGAACGGTAGCTAGGTGGAGAGTAGAGAATTGACATTTTGACCAGTGGGTTCAGAACAGAAGGGAATGATCTGATACAGATGCTTTATGAAAATGATCATGATCTTTTTAGTTTTATTCACATCTTATAAAAGCTCATGATTTACTCTTCTTAATTCAATGTTGGTACAACTCCATACATTTGGTAGTCTACCATAGGCGAAAATAATAGTTAACTTACATTGATTATAAATGTAAATATATACATTTATTCATATATAGAAAACAACTATACTATTGATATTAAAATCCATAATTAACCCTGTCGGCCAGATTCACAAAGACACATGTGGAAATCTTTTTAACCCCAGCAATGGAATGGTTTTTTTCAGGATAAGTTAAAAAGCTTCTTTGTAGTATATTCACTTTTCACAATCAGAAACTTTTTGTGGGCTTCTGTTTGAAGCTTGCTTTTTCTTTGATGCTTGTGATCGCCTTACTATATTTACTTGTGATGAAATGGAACCCTGAGCTAGTTGATAATGACTTTTGGCTTGTAAAGAGCAATAAAGAATTTAAATCATTTAAAGTATAGCTCTTCTTTGATATCAACTATCCAACATTATTCTAATAAAAGAATGCCTAACATACTTTTAATGAATTTCCTTTTATATAAGATAAAATATTTAGCAAGAGAATTTGAGATGCCCATTAGAGCATCTCATTCATAAATGTCCAGGATGTTCATCTAGCAGGACCTGATGATTCAAGGGAAGGTTTATGTGCTGGATAGAATTATGCAGCAAGTGCATTCCCTTTGGAGAAGAAGCCGAAAGCCAGGCCTACAAAGCCTTCTCTAGGACCATTTATTAAAATTTGACTATCTAAGAAAGATATCTCTTCTTTTCCCCTCTACAAACCTCTGTAAAGTGTGAAGCTTATCCTTTTCTTTCTCTCTGTCTCTCTCTCTTTTTTTTTTCCCCCATAGGAAGCATATAGATGATAGAAAGGAATTTTTGGCTGATTGCTAGTTAGTGACTTTGAAGGAACTTTTAACAGCTGTTCAAGGCCAAAATAGATTACTTTGTTTTATGCAAAACCTATCAGCATTTTTGCTATTGCTCATTTTTTTATTTCCTTGGAGTTAATTGCTAAATGTCATCCACTCCTGCTGTTCTAGTGAGCTTGAATTTTCTCAAGATGTTTCATAACTTTCTCCTTAGAGATTTCAATCTCTGTCAAATATTCTAATTTTTCTTAAACAGTACCTTTGAAGCAGGAACATTCCCAATGTCCTTTATGGTAGCAATGAGTAGAAATATCAACCTCCCTTTGTTATCTCTATTCAGAGTTAGAAATTTTAAGGGTATTTCTATATATTTAAAAACCAGGTTGAAATTTACAAATTCCATTCATACTCCTCTTGCTTTTTTTGTGACCCAAATTCTCTTCCTTTAGAGTAGCTGCGTTTTTCTAATTCTTGTATTAAATGATCAAATTATATCCACTCTAGTTTTCTACTTCAATCTCGGAAAATGATTTAGCAGCGAGCTCATAGGTTCTAAAATATCTTTCTTTTTGAAAGCAGCTACAGGATGTCATCCGCGTGCACTTTAGCAGGAGTCTCTTGAGCTCTTTCAAAAATGTCTGAGTTGAAGACATTTGTTTATATTCCTTACCTAAAGGGTACTTTCCTCTCTTCACAATGTAACTAAGTCCTTTAGTCAAAATGTCACACACCAGCCTGTCAACAAATCGTGAAATAGGTAAGTTTCCTCTGAAGGTCATGCATACAATTGCTCATCAAAGAATCATACCAAAGGTCTTGTAGCTTTACCACTTCTGTTTGCTCATTTTGCATTTTTTTTTCCTTTCCTTTTTCCTTACCATCATCCTTCCTGGTTTTCTCCACCGCCTTCGTCCTTGCACGACTCTCAAATTCTGATTCTTTTGAATCGTAAAATGGGCTCATCTAATTAACCTCTGGTGCATTCACTAGGCTAGATAGATGAATTTAAAAAAAAAATCCGTGGGGGCCTGGGTGTCTTTGTTTTTCCTTGGTTGAGAAGGAACTGGGTGGAGTGGGAGTTGGGAGATGAGAAGGCAGAGAAAGGGAAGGATATAGGGAACTCTCAGAAAAGAAAACTAAAAACAAAATCGGCAAATGCTAGGACCCTAAAAAAAGAAGACACGGCGAAGCAGCTGTAAATTTTCACAGGCAATCTAGATGGGAGATTACAGCCGCGGTTTTATCTCCTTACTCAGGGCAAGGTACAGATTGCAGAGGGGCCTATTAAGATATAAATTTTTATAAGATCTTTTAATGCTATTAACTTCACCTATTATACCTGAATGTAGATTTCTCTACAACGGAGGCTTCCGTGCAGGCATCCCACACTAAAGACTTCTTTGTTAACCTACCCGAACAGCTTGCCAAGGTGCCTGAAATCCAACTACTAAACAGAGGTGTTGCTTCAAGTCCGTCCTTCGTCGCTGGAAGCCAAGTTTAAAATCTTATTGGAAAAGTCCCATGCTCCTTGGCTGCAGTGGCCTGAATTCACTAGACAATAAAATACACGGCCAGTTCTGAGAGAGCAGGGCTCTGAGAAACCGGGGTTAGGAAATGGATGTAGTCTGCAGAAGTCATGGCGAGATGTCGGACATTACTGTACTAGGTGGTGATACATTGTGCTTCCTTCACTGTTTTTCCAGTCTTGGGGCAATCTCACCCGAACCCAAAGCTCTGGGCATACATTGTGTGTAAAGATATGGGACAACTGAAGGAGCCTCCCAGGAAGGGATAACGCTATGCCATGAATTCCCTGTGTTTTTCACTAGCCTTAAATAGAATATTAAGTCCTTAAGAAAATCTAAAAAGAAAAAAAAAAAAAAGAAAACAATTACATGGGATCTCCACATTTACAAAAGAGTTTTAAGAAGCACGGGCCTAAAATCCTGAGGGAATTTGGTCCTGGTAGATGGCCGCTCTTCTGCTTTGTGGTTGGTTTTGTTTGGTTGGTTTAAAAAGTTTGTTTTTCTTCTGTGGTAGCCACTGAGGCTGAGGTAGCCCAGCCTTTTATAGAGAGACCCGGAGTCATCCCAGGGTGAGGTTTCCTAAATGCAGAGTTATGTCTCTATCGGTGAGATCAAATTTGTTTTACTTGTTTAGAATATGGCTCTGTAAACAATAGCCCACAGCCAAAACTGTCCATGGTCCTTTATTTTTTTAAGTGAATATTTTTAAAAAGATTTTGTTTATGTATTTATTTGAGAGAGAGAGAGAGAGGGAGAGAGAGAGAGAGCATGGCAGGGGGAAGGACAGAGGGAGAGGGCGAGAGACTCTCAGGCAGACTCCCCGGTAAGTGTGGAGCCCAGCACGGAGCTGGATCTCACGTCCCTGAGACCAGGACCTGAGCTGAAAGCAAGAGGTGAACACTCAACTGACTGAGCCCCCTGGCACCCCCCATGGCCTGTTTTTTAAACAGACTTTTGTTAAGAATTATTTTTTACATTTTTAAAGGGTTGTAAACAAATAAACAACAAAGAATAACATAAGTAAGTAGCCCGAGAGACTGAAATATTTATCACCTACCCTTTACAAAAACTGTGTAAGACCCCTTGGCCAGAGTGAAGTAATAATAATTACAATACCACCATTATTAATCTCTAGAGTAGAGACTTGTGCTCAAGGTATTACACGTACTGTTTTATTTAATCTCCACAGCAATCCTTCAAGATAGATATTCCTTTATGACTACTCTCAAGCTGAATAAACAAGCTCGGGGAGGTTAAGTAACCTGCCCAGTGTCTCACAGTAAGAGGTGGATTTGGGATTCTCACTCAGCTGTCTCCAAAGTCTGTGCATTTAACTGTCATGTTATCACACTTGTTTCGGTTACATTTACACATTAATTTTGAGCAACCTGTAATCTCTCTAGTATTGAGGCTTTATGTCAGATACATGGCGTCTCAATGTATTCACATCTTCTCTTATGTTCCTTAGTGAATTTTGTAGCTTTTTTTCGTAAAAATACCATGTATCTTAAATATTTTCCCCTAGCCATTTTATATTTTGGGTTTATGGTGAATAGAAGCATTTTCCATTTCCAGATTCTCAAAGGTTATTATCTGGGAAAGGAATTGAGTTGTGTATGTTAATTTTGTAACTAGTCATATTTGTGAACTTCCCTAAGAGCTTGAGTCAAATTTCATGTTTCCTTTTTTGTTGTCCAGGTAGACAATCATAATGATAGCTTTGCCACCTCATCTCTAATATTGATAATCCCCCCCCCCTTTTCATGATTCACTGCTGGTACTTTTAAAAGGATGTTAGCAAGCATCCTTGTATTACTCTGGTTCTAATAGGAATGACTACTGCCTACCATTCAGCAGGGTCCTGGATGTTGGTTTGTGATAGATTTTCACATTTAATAATTAATCGATTATTCAGTTCCATTATGGTAAGAAACTGTTGTCATATTCTTATTTTACTAGGACTTTTTATTCTGAATTTTTGTAGAATTTTATTAAATTTATTAAGTTTTGTAGAGTTGTGTGCCTCTATTGAGATGATCATATCATTTTTATCCATGGGCATATTAATTTGATAAATACTATTGCTGGACTTCCTAAGATCAAACCTTGTTTGCATTCTAGAAATAATCCTTACTTGGTCACACGATGCTAAACTTTTAAAATATTGCTGGATTCTATTTGTTAATTTTTAAAGGGCATTTTATAGTTGTATTCCTAAATGAGTTAATTCTATTGTTTTATTTCCCTGATATTTTCTTCATTGGGTAATCCGTTGAAAAATGGATTGTGATATTTTCTTTGCTTTCATATGTTTTTAAAGTATCTTTCTAAACATAGGCAAGAGGGATTTCTCCCTTGAATGGCAATCAGTAGAACTTATCTTTTAAAAAAAACAAGAGCCTAATGCCATTTTGAGGAGTGGTTCTTTGATAACTATTCTAATTTCTCACATTCCATGGATCTGATAGCATTTTGAGCCAGTTTTGGTCAACTGTTTTCACAAATTTTCATAACTTGGCAAAAAATTGTCTAAAGTTTTTACATATAATCTTTAGAATATTTGTATAAATGATAATAACTCCAATGTTGTGCTTAATGTTTTATACATGTTATTTTTTTAGTCTTACCAGAGATTTGTATAATTAATTCATATTTTCAAAGAACCACATGTTGGTTTTCTTTAAAACATTATTATTGGGGTGCCTGGGTGGCTCAGTCATTAAGCACCTGCCTTTGGCTCAGGTCATGATCCCAGGGTCCTGGGACTGAGCCCTGCATTGGGCTCCCTGCTCAGCGTGAAGCCTTTTCTCCCTCTCCCACTCCCCCTGCTTGTGTTCTCTCTCTCACTGTCTGTCTCTCTGTCAAATAAATAAATTTAATCATTTTAAAAATTTTGAAAAATTATTTTTCTATGTTCCAATTAGTTCATTCCATGCTTTTTATTCTAATGAAGTCACATGTCTTTTCTTTTGCTTCTTTTGTTTTTGTTCCCTAGTGTCCTGATTTTATTGCATAGTTCATTTATTTCCATTCTTTTTAATTTAATAATAGAAATACTTAAGATTTTGGATTTTCCTCTGGTGAGTACTTTGTTAGCCACATCCATATTTTTATAGGCATTATTACCACTGGAATTAATGTCCAATTATTTTAATTTTTTTTCTCTGAGAATTCTTTAGAAGACTATTTCTTATTTTCATGAACTTCTTGTATCCTCACATGATAGAAGGAGAGTGAGTGGTCTCTCTTCAGCCTCTTTTATAAAGACACTAATCCCATTCATGGGGGCTCCATCCTTATGACCTAGTCACCTCCCAAAGTCTCTATCTTTCAATATCATTACTTTGGGCATTAGGATTTCAATATATGAATTTTGGGAAGACACATTCCGACCATAGCAATTACATGCCCAAAGCCCCAAATAATAAGTTGTTAACATTACCTAATACACATTAGTATTCAAATTTCCCCAATTAACAACAACAACAAAAAAACCCCACAACTTTTTATTGTTGGTTTGTTTAAATCAGGATCCAAACAAGTTGCACACACAGCATCTGGTTGATATGTCTGTCTCTCTCATTTTAATCTTTAAGTGTCACTTTGTCCTTTTTTATGCCATTTTTTTGTGAAGGAAACCTGGCCATTTACCTTGTAGAGTATCCCACAATTTACATTCGGCTGGTTGCTTCTTTGTAGCGTCATTTAGTCTGTTTTCTATTCCTTTCATTTAATGATGGAGACTTTTTTTTTATCTATAAACATTTTTTTTAAGATTTTATTTTTAAGTAATCTCTGTCTCCAATGTGGGGCTTGAACCTACAACCTCAAGATCAAAAGTTGCACACTCTACCACCTGAGCCACCAGGCACCCCTAATGATGGAGACTTTTAAAGCAAGTTTTATACTGGTTTACATTATGAAACTGTGGCTCAGAGAATTTAAGTAACTTATAGGTGGCAGAGCTGGCATTTAAATACTCACCTGACAAATGTTACGGTTCAGAGTCATTCCACTACATGATGCTACGGAAGTAGAGAAGCTTAGAAAGGGAAATGAAGGCGTGGAAAGGAAGAGGAAGGGAGGGTAGAAGCAGCTACGTATTTTGCTTCCCATCACGCACGTCTCTTCATGGTACAGTATGAAGTAAAGAGAAAACAGGATACGTCAAGTGTCTGCTGTCAATTTGTATTTTCTTTATTACACACTCATAAATATGCAGAATTCAAAAGCTCTCTACGTTCCCAGGAAATGATTCCTTGTACTTGTAAAAGGATGCCAGGATGAGGGCCCGCCCTAAAGACCTCACTTTAGCTTGATTTTTCCTGTAAAGACCCTACCTCCAAATAAGAGTACATTCTTATGTACTGGAGTTTAGGAGTTCAACATAAATTTAGGGGTAGGGGCCCTAATTCAGCCCATAACAATGTATAACATAGCACAGGGCTCCACGGAGCTTGTCTATTTCCTCCAGGTCTTTCTAGCTTTGCCACTAGACTTCCCCCATGAAACATCAAGATCATTCACAAATGCATTTCCCTTCTTGTTTCCTGCAAGAAGTTCCACAGATTTTCTCTGTCTCAGGTACCAGGTCCTGTCTCCGAAGGGGCTTTCAAAACATTCAACCTATAAAGAATCCTCCTTGGGAAGATATTCATAGAAGCTTCTGGGTGACTAAGAAAAGCCTGACAGTACCAGGTCTTTAAAATCAAATACATAAAAACCTAGATTGAGAACAAGCTCCAGGAGTACATATTCTATGAATTGAAAAGAATCCTTCTCATTTGTTATGAACTGTTGTTTAATCAATGAACTTCAATGCATTATGCTTTAATCGGCATTACGTTTCTTTTTTATTTCTTTAGATCTTGTTTTACTTCTTAAACGTAGTTCTTGATAATATCATTCGTGTTCCAGTGCTTCTATTAAGACTTTAGTTCTGATCTGTATAAAATCGATGAGTAGAGAAGTTTACTGTTCTATCTCAGTAAACCATGGCTATAATCTAAACCATACGGTATTAAACTTACCCTGTGATACTTCTCCTAAGTATATCTCAACTGCACATGTAATTCTCTGAAGGTGATAAACATTTGGAATCTTGAATCAAAATGTTCAAAATAAAGGTGGTAAATCACACTCTAGTGAAGGAATACAGAGTCACAATATACAACCTTTAAATTAGAAAGATTTGCCTTCTTAATTTAGATTTACTTAAGCTGCTATTTCCCGAGTTCATGTTGCTGGACATCCAGGAAAAGGGGTTGATTCAGAAGTGGGTCAGTTGTTAGGTGTATCCAAGTCAAAATTAAAATGAATGCTACAAATATCTCACAAATGGGGTAATCTGCACAAATAATTTAGAGTTGTCTGAAGATAGAGTTAGTGAAACCTAGTGACCTATAGGAAAATTCCACATAATTTGTCAAGGAAAAAAAAAATCTCCTGTGAACCCAAGAAATCAACCATTTTTGATCTGTTATTTTCTCTCAGGAAACCTCGCACATCGATGAAATCCCAGTTAAAAACATCACTCTAGGAATAAAGCTGCTCCATTATCTTGAGCTCTGCCACTATCTTGCATGTCAATACTCAGACCAGAAACCTTTTTCTAAGTTTGATGGATGCACTGCGTCTCAGTGTGTATGTGCCTATAGTTAGATTTTGCTTTTAAAAAGGAGCCATTAACCATGCCTGTTTCAAAGTGTTTTCCCTTTTTTAATCTACACAATCAAGCTAATGTTTAACTATTTCCACAACATATGCTTGCGTAAGATGTAGCAAAGGTAACCAGAATTCTCTTTAGCACATGATTTTTATTTTGAGTGGTGGAGAAAGCAACTTTAGTCTGTTCAGAGAAGTAAACTATCATAGAGGGTAATTTTTTCCCCAAATCTGATAACTCAAAGGACAACAATCTGGGGTTTATAAAATTGTAATTGGGGTCTAGAGATTACAGGTCTCTAAAGCTAGTCCGTTTGGCTGAACTGCATGAAATCATATTATCCCACTTTCTAGCTGCAAAGACAGCATTTCATATAGATCATAATAATTTTTATAATTTAAAGAATTTTGTTATTTTGAATGCAAACAGGAAGATATTATTAAAAGGCAAAGAGAGCAAAAAAGAGTTTATAACAGATTTTTAAAGTTAAAAATAGATGATATTAACAATTTCTATGACCTACATTTGTATTTTTGAGAAGCCTATCTTAAAGACAGAGTGCAAACCTTTGCCTGGGTAGTCTGAGTGAAATATACAGAATTCTGTAATGGCAGGGATTTTGTTTTGTTGATAACTAATAAATAGTAGCAGGGTCACCTCGGTGGCTCAGTCGGTTAAGTGTCCAACTCTTGATTTTGGCTCAGATCTTGATCTCAGTGTCCTGGGATTGAGGCCAGCATGGGGTTCTTCTGCACTAAGCGTGGAGCCTTCTTGAGAGTCTCTCCCTTTCTCTCTTTCCCTCCCCCTGCTTGTGCTCTCTCTCTCTCTCAAAAAAAATAATAACAACATAATTTAGGGCCTTCATTAGTGTTATGAAGAAGATTACATAGTATGATATGATGGGGACTAATTGGGGACCACTGTGGCTCAGGTGGTCTGGAAATATCTTTCTGAAGAGATAACATTGCATGGAAGACTCAGTCATGCGAACGAGACAATGATGTGACGATATGGAGGAAGACCCTTTCAAGAAAGAACCAAGAGTGAAAGCATTCTGAAATGTGAATGAACTTGGACTCTTCCAAGGAGAAAAGAAAGACCAATGTGTCTGGTCCATATACTTGGAGGAGGATTCAAGAGAGAAAGGCAGACTCTAAGTAAATGGCACCTTGCTGGGCTCTGTGATGCTGCAGCCCTGGGCACATGACTTAATGTCACACAGCCATGGATTCCTCATCTGTAAATGGCAATAATTCATAACCATCCAAATAGCTTTTTGGGCAATGATGATTACATATAAAGGGCATGTGCTGGACACAAGTAAATCTTCCATAAATGCCAGTTTTCATTTTAGGCATGTTATTTTCAGGCAATCAGATTTTTAATGAACACTTTCAGTGCCAAGCGCTAAGCCACCGAGAGAAATGAACGCTGTAATTTTTGCTTAATAATGTTTATAATTTTCTTGGGGGCATAAAATACATTTCCAGACCGTATGGTATCAACAAAACATAACACAAGTGCAAAGAAGGCAGGGGTAAGTAAAGATAAGTAGAGATAATCTTGAAAAGATGAAAGAAAACTTATAGAAAATATATAATTGAATTGGCCTTGGAAATTGAGTAAGACTACTTCTGTTAAGGACCTTCCAGGAGGATGTTACAGAACAGGAAAAGGCTAGGAGTGAGACTAAGAATGGCCCGTTCAGGGCACTGTGGAGCCGCAGTTGGGCTTTTCCCATTGGCAGCAGCATGTTTCAGGGACTGGGATCAGTGGGCTAGGTGTGTAGCTGAGGAAATCGATGGTGAAAGAAACTAGGAGACTGGAACCTTGGAAGTGAGGAAATGGAGTCTGACCGTGAGGCAGTGGAAATCAGTATTTCCTTTACAGCACACCAGGAAGAGAGACACAGAATAATCGGAAGCAAAGGGACATTGGAATGGATTATGTACTGCTTGATGAAGTAAAAAGGATTTGATGGGGTAGGAGCTAGGAGCCTAAAATGGAAGAAGTGGTTATGAAAGCTAACATGAAGGATTAAGTAACATTTAGTAGCAGAATTTTAATTTTGACATGGAGCAACCATAGGCTAAAAGTTATTGTTTCAAGAACCAGACTTACTGCTATACAATTGTCAACTGTATTAATCTAATGACCTAGAGCCCATTATTCAGGTTTTACAGATGAAGAACTAAGCATCAGGGAAGTTAAGGCATATATATATATATATATATATAAAATGGTGGGGTTACTTCCCCACTGCTAATACTTACCTACCTCTAACTCCTAGAATAGACCAAAATGCTTCTTTGACCTTCAAAATCTTAGAAGATGAAGATGGGCTTTGGGAGATTAAAGATGGGATGCGATGTCACAGCCACAGGAGTGCTGGGCAATGTTACAGAAGCCACGTCCCTCTTAAAATGTATCAGTTCTTCCTCCCGGAGCTGCTCTCTTCTGACTGGCAGCTAAGAGAGAACAGCGTTGCGAGGGGGTGTCCCAGGATGTGGCTCGCTGAGCTATTTCTTCATTACGTTTGTTGTTGAGGCTTAGTTTATTTACACATAGATAGATAGATACATATATTGATAAACATTTATCTGCAAAAATATTGATTCAAAATATATCTGATGTAGTTATTGCCGTTGATTAGGTTACTTCCTTTATCTTAATGCTTTTCTATCGAAATGTGACAACTGTTTTGAGGGCAGCTTATGTGTGGCAAGAGGGGTGGAGTTATCTACTTTTGGGATTCCCTGTGGATTGGCAAATTGGAATAATCTCACAGGCTCCAGAGCCTGGGAGCACCTCCCAGCAAGGTAATTAGGGTGCTGGAGTGTAGGGGTCCCATGCTGGGAGTGGGTGTGCTGTGGTTTTAATCAGCGCCTCAAGAGGAGAAACTGACCCGCCTCCAGCCAGGGTCTCAAAACTAGGTCAAGATAGCATTAAAAACAAAAAGAAAACTATATTCCAACTAGCATACCCTTCCAGCTGATTCACTTTTGAGTAGAATTTCTCTTGGCAAGTGTTTAATATAGATATGCTGTGGTGGTCATAGAGAATTCTAGAGTATGCATTCTCACTGGTTTGGCCTTTTTGGTTTGATCCCCTCAAGGCAGAGCCTCTGACATTTCCAGAACAAATACTAAGTAATGACGTGATAAATTATGAGGTGTCACTGACCATAGGGCCCTCTGCTAGGCACTCTGAAAAAAAGCAAAGCTGGTCTTTGAGAAGCTTATCCACTGAAACAGCTGAGGATTGTGGCTGGTCAAATTGCTCAAAGGACCCAGAGACACCTGCTGTGATGCTCCTCCTAAGAATATTCCTCAAAACAAATTCTAAATCCTTTATGTTACTCACTCTCTTTTTCTCTTTCTGCTCCATTTGCTAGAAGCTTTGCTTTGTCTTTTTACTTTCATGACTTAACTCCTATTTTCTCTCCCTTACAACTTTTTCTAGCCCTGGCTCCATTAATAAGCATGTTTCTTAGTACTGGATTTAGGGAGTGAGCTTTCTGTCTCACTTTTTTTAAAATTAATTTTTAAACTGGCAGGCCAGTTGAACACCTTAAATTTCTTCCAAGGAAAACTTAAGTTAGTTGATAGACCTTTTTTCTGTCCATTGAACTCTGATTAAAAAAATGCTTTCTTATCACTTACTAACATTATTTGAGGTTTAATTTCCAGGTATTTTATCTTTTATTTTCAATTAGTTATGTCTAATAAACTCAATCATAGACACATGGACATACATAGAAATCCCAGGAGTGTTAAACTAAATTTTTAATTTTTCTGGGCATTCATCCCAGCTTGATTTAACTTTTCAAAAATTCTCATTGTGTCCTAGATCCTGTTTTAAAATAGGCAATTTATAATTACTAATTAGGCAGAATAAGGAGATAAGGAAGATGATTAGCCTACGAAAGCTTTGGTTTTTTTCAAAGGAAGATTGAAATCCCAGCAATAGATATATGTAATGTAAACACTTTCCTATATAGTAAAAGCTTGTTTCTCCTCCAGTAGGTCCAGATCCTCTTCATTATTACAAATGAATTAACCCTGTCCGAAAATTCGATCATCTTATTAGCTTATTAGCTAAATTTTATCTCCCTTGATTTTCTGCTGATCTCTTTTCTTGAGCAGTGAATTAGTTCTAACAGACTTACATCTAATTCACGTTGCTTAGCACTTCTACCAGAGTGTTCCCATAAAGTCAGATGTGTTTTTAAAGGAGAAAATGGGTATTCCACAATATCTTTACTGAAGATACAGAAAGTATCTCCTGAAACCTAAAAGAATGTTTTTCTCTGAAAACAACCCCTTAAGCCTTGCTTGGTTTTAGGCTTAAAGTTTATGTAGCCTCTATGGTGATTTTAGGAGTAAATCACAGGCAGGTGTTGGGAACAGTTTTTTTAAAAAAAAGCCCTGATTTGTAAACGAGGCTGATTTCCGTGGTGTAACTAGCTTACTGTGCTCAATTTCAAGCTACTAACATGAAATGACCAGGTACAGAGTGTGAAAGGGATGTGTCAGAGCGCATCTTGACAGACTGTTTCCATCATTCAGACGTGATGGACAACCTCAAGAGACATGAAATAGTAAAATCTAGTACAGTTACTAGGGACTGATGAGCTTTGGTTATTTATTACTGTTCTTTTAAATGTAATTTCTCTAATTATGAATGTATGTAGTTTACTTTTCATGGTGGCTATGTTGGACAAGCACTCACAAAATTCCTGAAAAATTAACAGTCGACTCTGTGGGCTGATATGAGCCAGCTTCAGCACACCATTGAATCAGAGTATTAAAATATTTAAATGATTCAAGATACAAAAATGAAAAATTTGTAATATATAATACAACAGGGTCTTTGCAGATGTGATTGAGTGAAGGCCGTTGAGGCGGGGAGATTATCCTGGATTATCAGGCTGGGCCCTAAAGGTAATCACATATCCTTATAGGAAGGAGGAAGGGGAGATTGGAACAGAAGAGGGAAAAGCGATATGAAGACGGGGCAGAAATTGGAAATATGCAGCCACAAGCCAAGGGCTGCCAGCAGTCACTGGAAGCTGGAAGAGGCAAGGGACAGATTCTCCCCTAGAGCCTTTCTAGAAGCAGCGCAGCCCTGTGGACACCTTGATTCCCGCTCAGTGGTACTGATTTAGGACTTGGCCTGTACAACTCTAAGAGAATACGTTTCTACTGTTTTAAGAAGCCAAGCTGGTGGTAATTTGTCACAGCAGCACAGGAAATGGATACAAGCACCAAGATTAAGAAATGACAGGGAGGGTGCCTGGGTGGCTCAGTCAGTTAAGCATCTGCCTTTGGCTCAGGCCATGATCCCAGGGTCCTGGGATCGAGTCCTGCATCAGGCTCCCTGCTTTGCCGGGAGTCTGCTTCTCCCTCTGCTCCTCCTCTCAGTCTCTCTCTCTCTCACTCTCTCACTGTCTCTCAAATAACTAAATAAAATCCTTAAAAAAAAAAAAAGAAGAAGAAATGACAGGGAAACAGGTGACAGTGCTCAGTCACAATAGGGGTATGTCCAAAGGAGAGCAACCAGGAAGACACCGGGTATGAGACTTGAAATAATTTATAAATTGAACTCATATAATTATAAATCATCCTAATGTTTGAAGGCAGGAATGAAGATTACGTAGAATTAGATCAAAGTCTCCAGTCTCCAAATTTTGCATATAAAAAGATCCCTGAGACCTAGAGATATTATCAGACGAGTTTCCAGTTTTGAGGGGACAAGGAACATTTGAACTATAGCGGGTGGTCTGGGGCCATGTCTGAGAAAAAGATATTAGAAGTGAAGTCTGAGTGATGAGAGATCCATGCGAAGATCTAGGAGCATAGTGCTCTAGGCAGAGGAAACAAGTTTAGACACCTTGAGAAAGGACGCTAATAAGGTAGATGGCTGAATTAGCTAACTGCTAAGATCCCCACAGAGTGAAGAGGTGCTCTAGCATTGGGGATCCTTCTGGAGGTGGAAGTGTGGGGAGTGTTTGGGGGTGGAGGACACATCCAAGGAGTTGGCGGGAGGAGGTAAAGCTTCACTATCCTTTCTTTGACTCTCCTCCCGTTCTTCCTCTTCATGCTCCCTTAGTCGCTTCCGGAATATCCTAGATTCTGTCATTCCAGTAATAACAGACTTATAATCTCCATTTAAACATAGAGCTCTCTGAGAAACCGTCCAATAATCCCGCTGCTGCTGCTGCTTCCTATTCCACTGAGTTAACAGAATCAGCCCAAATAGAACTCCTCTGAAGCCCACCACCATACCCTCCTCCGTATCTGTGTCTATTTGCTCCACTTACCTTCCCGTCACTGTGGATGGAGTCTCCATTCTCTGCAAACACCACCCCCGTTACTTGTTTACTGTCTACTACCCAAAACCATTGTGCAACAATTCTCCCTCTCTTTTCCATAGCAAGTGCTTCTGCCCTTCTCCTGGACCTCTTCCTTCGGCAGAGAAAAGTGCTATCATTTCTCCCATATTAGAATGCCTTCTGGTGGTTGTTGTCTTCTCTTGGTTCTTCCTTTTCAAGATACTTCCTGTGTCTCTGAAACCTTTTATTATCAAACTCCTTAAAAGTGTGGTTATATTCGCTGACTCCAATTCCTCTGTTCTCATTCTCCCTCAAACTCCCCCAGTCAGCCTCTCCACCCCTCACCCCTACCCCAAACACTCTTCTTGTCACCAGTGCTGTGCAATCTCAACAGTCAATTTTTTAGTTCTCCTCCGACTTGACCTACTATCAACATTTAGCAAAGACCACCGCTTCTCTTCGCTGAAATCCTTTCTTCACTTGTTTTCCAGGACTCTGCATACTCCCAATTTCCTCTCTCTTCCTGGCCCTTGTTCCTCAGCTCTGAGATGACATGGGGGTTGGACTTTGGACCCCATCTATCCTACTTTTCCCTTGATATGCCGCTCAAGCACATAGCTTTAAATACCAGTGATGTGCGGGCAACTTCTATATATATATATATATATATTTTTTTTTTAAACTAATCTCTCCACTCAAGTCCAATTGCCTTTATAGCATCTATCCTTGGACATCTAAAAAGATTCTCATACTTGACTTTTTCAGGACTAAACTCTTGATTTTCCCCTGTAACTGGCTCCACCTACTGCTCATGGAAGTCATGCTTGACTTGTTTTTTTCCTCACACCCCACCTTCGATCTAACAGCAAATCCTGTGGCCCTACCTTCGGGACAAAGTTAGGCGCTGACGACATCTGGCACATAATAGGGGCTCAGTAAGTATTGGTGGAATGAATGAATATAACTGGCAGCATTCTGACAACCAGTAAGAGGGTTATCTATAAATATGAGGTATTCTTATTAGGTATCGCTCTTCACACTTGGAAACGCCTTGTTTGGGGGATGTATTCCCAGCTTGGATTTTTTCTTTTAAATTTTGAATATTGTACTTTTGGCTAAAAAAAGAAACATAGTGAAGAGTGATGTGACGTGGTATATGCTACTTCCTTGGCATCACGCGTTCACAGTCACCTATTTTCAGCAGTGAAGAGGATGAGCAAACTGTTTTGGATGCAGGGTACTTCCAGGAGCACCAAAGGGGATCAGGTGGAGTGGAGAAAGACGACACAGGGGAGGGTTCGTTCTTGGGGAGAACAAGATGGTAAGATTTTATTTAGCAAGATGTTAAGAATGCCGTTATTCAAGGCAGAATAGGCTTAAAGAAAACAGAGAGATAATAGTCCAGTTGATTGTTTATTTTACTCATAAAAGTCTGCTGTTGTCTCATCCTTGCAATGATTACTAATAGATTTATGTAGAAAGATAGTGGAGCAGAGCAATCGTTTGCTGTTTTGCTTTTCCACTAGCCACGCTCCCCTATGAACAGTGCTCAGGTTTCCTTTTGGCAATGACCCTGTTGCCTAGTGTGGTGTCTGGTGGCATCGTAACTAGGGTATAGTGTCCTCCGACAGGGCAAGCAAGCGGGGTGGGAGGAGGGGCTCCCTGGAAGTCTCTTCCGCTAAATACTTCTCCTCCTCAGGCTGATATAGGCAAGGGCAGACCCCTGACAAAGAGGTAGCCGGGAGGACCGTTAGGGACTGGGAAACCTGCACAGAGTGATGCGGGCAAGGAGACATGGTTGGAGTTCCATCATTCCCATGTCATTGGCTGGAAGAGATAAGCAGTCCTGCATCCAGACTCCCAGAGGAGTCCCTGCTCCTGCCCAGCTTCTAAGCCCTGTTCTCCAGCCTCATCTTCTTTCTGTGAACCACCCAATATTCTTCAATTCCCCTCTTCAGAAATCTTGGGTTACTCAGGGTTGTTTTCCATGGCATGTAAACAAATCAATTAGATCACAATTAGATCAAAACATGAGAAGAGATCATTTCTATGGCTCACTCAGTGGTCCCAACTGCTTTGGATGTAGTCATAGGTCACTCTCAGCTTGCTCTGTCAACATGTTTTTGTCCCCCAGCAGCTGACGGTTTCATATCACCCACACACAATTCCTACTTTACATGTTCATAGACAGTTGTTGTTAAACAAAAGTTCATTATAAATAGTGCAGAAGGGCAGGGTGTTTTGTAGGTGGCATTTTCCCAGAAAAGGAAGAAACTGAATAGGGTACATGTAATACCTACAATTCCTGTTTGCTCTATCTCTCCCCTAATTGCAAATATATTATTAATCAAAATATAGAGAGAGTTCTGGGAGTAGGGCTTTGTTAACATAAAGAAAAAAGTCAGATATAGACTAGGAAAAAGAGGTATAAGCAATGTTTCCTTCTGCCTATTCTCTAATGTAATTTTTCTAACCCCTCTTCTTTGCCAAGGAGGACTTTGTGAGAGTCCCACTATTGTCACATGGAATGTGCCATCAACTTAAGTATCAATGGCCAAGTAAAAATGGCTTACACATTAATGTGGGGGCATTCAGGATTAGCTTATATCTATTTATTCCTGAAATTAATTAAAATGAAAATAAAGGAATAAAAGTATAATTCTATAAGAACAAAGAAAATATAAATGATAAAACAGTAGAAGTGATACCAACTAAATTTTGAAGATGAGAGTTCTAGATAAACAATAACTGTGCTTTTGTACCAGAGGAAGTCAACAATTACAAATTAATTTCCACTCGAGAATGCTGAATGGATTCAAAATGAGAGGCACCAGGAACTTCTAAAGGTGGGGAACACTGAAATGAGTGCTGGTTGAAAGTCTCTAAGGGGCAATTAAACCCTCCCCATCCCCACTGGCTAGATTAGTTTTTTGTTCACAGTTTGTTTTGTTCACATTTGACACGGACAAATATTTTTTATCAGTTGAAATGACAAGCCACTGTAATAAGTTTTCACTGATATTTGAAAGATAAAGCGCTCTTTTTTAAACCAAAGAGACTGTAATACTTGGTTAAAAGTGCATTGGGGTTTATGGATTATAAAATATGTCTGTGATACACACACACACACACACACACACACACACATAATATATAGCGGCAGGAGAGATTGGGAGAGGGGAAACAATTAGCAAATTCGTGTGATAGGTACACAGATTCATTTTACTCTTCTCTTTACTTGTTCATATGTTTGAATTTTTCCATAATAATAAAAAGAACTTGAAGCACTTAAGGAAAAGCTAAGAGGTTGACAAAGTCTATTTATTGTGTTTCTGCTTCTCCTCTGAAACTAACCTGTGTTTTGGCCTTAAATGAGTGGTCCATTGAAGAGAAGAGCTAGTTCATTCCGTCTGGTGCTGTTGCTTCCCACGAATCAATATTTCTACTGCATTGTTTGAGGTCGTGCTTAATATGTCTCACAAGTGGTTTAACACAGAGGCACTTGTGGCTACACCCGAGTGGAGGGTGGTTACCGAGTGATTGAAAGAACAATTGAAATAAGGCGAGTCTAGGAACAGAAAAGAACAAAAAAGCGACATCTCCCTGTGAGTGATAGAGTGCTCTTATTAGGGTCCATATGAAGATTACAAATTATCTTTGGATGTTACGTCTGTTCAATTCTGAATTGTGAACGGGCTTTCACTTCTTACGATATACAGATGTTATTCATCATTACACATCTGACTCCTTAGAGGACTGAAATCTGGTCTTAACACATCGAATTACATTGAATAAGAAGCATAAGCAGTTCAGGATTCGGATGTGAATTTTGCTGCTTTCGAAAATTATAAAATAAGGGAAACTTAAAAATAAGGCTGGGAATGAGAAAGACAGACATCAAGTAAAAGAGACAAAAGATGGATGGAAGTGAGATGGTGGGAAAGGGAAGGAAATGACATATTTTCCTTTCAAGTCTGTGCCTAGCTCTTATTTGAGTATAGTAATTTGATTCATGCTTATACTCTGTGTCTGATTTATTGCTGATTTCATCATGAGTGCCCAGCTCTATTGGCTCTTGCCCATTTGTCTCCAAGGTAGTGAAACCACCATCCACACAATGACTGTACCAGTTGACCCTGTTAGCACTTTTAACTCTCAACTTAAACGTCTCCTTTTGCTAGTTATTTTTAGATTTATTGTTGTATGGGATGTGTATGTTGTATAGCAATATGATACCTATGGAATGTTCTGCACTGTGTAAATCAATCACCATAATAGCATCTCTGGGTGAAACCAGGGGCAGAGAGGACAGGATGAAATGGGACAGAGAACGGAATACAGGATATGGGCAACAAAGAGTGACAGAAGGGTGACAATATGGCTGGAAAAAGTACGTAGGAATTAATAGGGGAATTAATAGGGAATAATAATAGGGGAGACAAGAGAGTAAAGAAATGACTTCCTAATGAGAGAGCAAATTAAAAATGAAGATTTAAACATGAATAGAGACAAAAGCATAATTAGGAGACAAAAATTATGCTGAAGAATAAGGAGCATCAGAAAACAAATTCAGTTAGTACATTGGTATATACTTGTACTGGTGCTTTAAAAAAGTGATAGAATATTAGATCTTACTTTATTTTATTTTATTTTATTTTATTTTAGAGAATGAATCTCAATAAAGAAGTCCTTTGTGATATCCTAAAAACATGTACAGGAAATCGTGGAGAAATTTATTTGGGGTAGTAGAGTTCCTTGGTTCCCCAGGGGCTGGTGAAAATGGGTTGGAATTAAGAATGGAAAAAATAGAAAAGTGAGCCATTGTTCTTGTGAAGAAGTGGAAAATAAACAGATTTTGAAGGTTTTATCAGGGTAAACAGAATACAAAAGGAGTCTTCAAGCTAAAGTCTTGGATGAAAAAGTGCCCTCGTGTTGTGATGAGCACTGGGTGTTACACGTAACTAATGATTCATGGAACACTGCATCAAAAACTAGCGCCTCCATACAGTGGCTAACTGAACATCATAAAAAAGTTAAAAAAGAAAATAAAGAAAAAGTGCCTTCTGAATTCTCACCATGTCACAATTTTTCCATTGTTTATAAGTCATGGGAAAACTCCTTTCGGTATTTGGTACCTACTTGTGTATTTGGTATCTTGCCTAGGCATTCCTTATCTCTAGTATGTCTCCCATTAAGTTAATAAAGGGGAAAAGTTTGACCCACCCCCAATAGCTTTTGTAGAGTATTACATCCAGTGATGCACTGCCAAGACCCTTTTGATGATTTATTTCACCCCTTCAGAATAACTTGATTTAAAAGGACCTGTAATTAAAGGTTAGCCTTAATTATGAAATAATCTTTGCTTTGTCATTTTCTTCTTGAGACATTCAACAATTCTAAGTGTGTTTGACTACGAAACTTTCATGCTTGGCTTTAAGCAGAATTATAGTAATTGTTTTGGAATTTTTAATTGGATGAATAATAATTGAGGTGAAGGCTCTTTAGCTAATTTCCCTAAGAGTTGACTTGCTACTAAATAAGCATGAAAGATACTTTCTGTTTCCATTATATTTTTTATATTAATAATTATACCTCTTAAAGTTTAAACAGGCTTTAAGAGCAGAATGTAACATCTTAACATGAAATCAAAAAGATTTAGCATTTTTCCTTGTCATTAACTTTCTTTATTTAAAATATATGTCTTACTAATCTCCAAATGAATTACTTTGTTTTAAATTCCAAGTTAGATTACAGATGTAGTTTTTGAAGCTATGAATATATGACAGATATCTGAGATAAAATAATTAGGGTGATCCACAATGAGATGTAAATTAAATAGTGCACTGATAATCCATTGATCTAAGAATGATTAAAGCGAATTTTAGTTACGTCTGTCTTTCCCCCCAATAACGTAATTCCCCATAGAAAACAAATGAGATAGAATTGAAACTATAATGTTTGCAGATTTTCTTTAACCAGAGGTGTAATTCCAAGTTAAATTTAAATAGAAGCTTAATTATTACTGTACTTGAAACATCAAGTGATTTTTAAAAACCAAAATTGTTAATACAATTGATCTGCTTTTATACTGAAGCCAGATTTTACTGAAAAACTGTTGGGGAATGATTGTATTGGTTGCAATACAAATTACAAAAATGAGTCTTGACTTTTTCAAACTTTAGTTGTATTAAACAACTTCCTGTAAGACAAGTTTCAGCAGATCAGCATAAAATTTTCTTAATTTCATTACAGTCTGTAAATTAAAATTAATGAGTCTGACACCCACAATTAACAATGAAAAATGCAGATTGTTATAATTACTTAAGCAATAACATTGCTTTACATAGAAGACTTAAGGTGCTCCACAAATTATTTATAAGTGTTACATAAAACACAAAAAATGACAATTTCAATTTATTTTGTCAATGCAAAAAACCAAAATCCTTACTAAAACCTTTCTCGTTTGGGAATCTCTCGCCATGCATAATTAAGCAAATTTGATTGCAATTAAGCCTGGCTTCTACAGTAGAGTTTTAATTAATGCAAATCTGGCATCTACATCTATAAGATTAATTTTAGTGAATTAAAAGAAAACAACAAAGCACATTTGAAAGTGCAGTTGTATTGTTGAAAGGACAGAATTTAAAAGCTGGTTATTTTTCAGCCTTCCATGTGTATAGCCTTTGACTTAGACTTTAAAGAGTGGATATTTTATTCAGATTTGTTGTTTTGTTTTTAAATGCCTTATTAAACAAGATCATCAAAATTACACAAAGCCACTTCAGAAAGATATCTTAAAAATTCAATATACATTAGAAGCAAGGTCTGATCATAGTATATTTAGGTATATATTTGTGTGTATACATATATACGTATAAATGTGTACATATACATACACACTCATACACACACAATCCTTGCTACCTATGCAGAATTAGATGTAAAACCCATCCACAAATGTACATAGATTTTATTTCTTCTGTTTTAAAATTATGTTTGGTATTTACATCTCAAATGTGAAAATACTGATGAAGTGCCATTGTTGAGAAATAGTCTCTTCAACAGAAGCTCTTAAAGTGGAATTTCAGCTAAAGTATAAAAATAACTTCTGTTAATATATATATATATTTCTCTTTAATACTATTTGGTGTAATTTTATTTAATTTACAGTTGAAATTTTCTCACTTCTAATGTTCCATTTGACAGAAATAGAGGTATTCTTTTTTATTTTTAAAGATTTTATTTATTTATTCGACAGAGATAGAGACAGCCAGCGAGAGAGGGAACACAAGCAGGGGGAGTGGGAGAGGAAGAAGCAGGCTCATAGCGGAAGAACCTGATGTGGGGCTCGATCCCATAACGCCGGGATCACGCCCTGAGCTGAAGGCAGACGCTTAACCGCTTTGCCACCCAGGCGCCCCTAGAGATATTCTTAAACACATGTTAAAATGATTAAGTATCTCAAACGAATACATGACATGATTTGGAAACTTAAAGATTTTTATCTTTTTAAAATTCCTGATTATTTAAAAAAAATCACTTGTCTTGAAAAGACATTGCTATTAACGATAGGATTCCTTAATATCCATGGCTTCATGCTCTTTTTTTTTTTAAACAAGTTGAGGCTGTAAACACAGAAGTGTTTCTGCCTCCATGTTGGCTGGGGCCCTAATACCATGGATGACGGGTAAAGTGAGGTGGTGCAGAACTTGCAAAGGAGCTGGTAGACCCTGGATTTTAAAGGCTCAACAAACAGCCACTTCAAACATATGAAAGTGTTGAAGCTTTGGAAAATGTTGGAACAGTGTGGCCTTTTCCCTCTTTTCCTACGCCCAACATGGAACAAGGGAGGGCCTCTTCTTCCCTGTCCCCAACTTGTGGGAGGCAGGGCTTTGTACTTGGGGAGCTTAATAATGATCCTGATGTTTGGGTCTGGTGCTGGTCCTGATGAGGGTTCAAAGGCAATAGCCTGTGCTAGCGACTTAAGGCAGAAGAGCAGAGAGAGAAAATGGGCTGTACCGAAGGCTAAGGGCATTCAGCATTTAGCAGAAGACATGACCCTTTTCCAAGACAGCCACCAGGAAGTTCCCACGCACACAAAGGTGCCTATGAGGAAGAGAGTCAGGTTTGCAAAGCCCAGAGAGTGTCAGGTCTAAAAACTCTCCAATCCCAGAAGAATCTATTGTCTATTTGCCATGGTGTCAGTCAAGCCGACTTTGATCCTACTTATTACCTGCGCTGCCTCCCCCACCAACCTAGAAAATCCAGAAGTATCTTGAGGGGAAAGAAGAACAAAGGATGTGGTAGAAACTTAGTAAACAGAAAAGAAGTCAACAGCCCTCTTTGCTGCAGCAGGCCCGGCGTGGAGCGGGGGGCGGGGNACTGCTGAGACCACTTCTTTGTGTGTTTTTTGTTTTTGTTTTTGTTTTTTTTTAATTAAAAGTGAAGTTAGGACTTTTGTGTTTGTGGCTTAGAACAGTCATAGGATCGGGGCGCCTGGGTAGCGCAGTCGTTAAGCGTCTGCCTTCCGCTCAGGGCTTGATCCCAACGTTCTGGGATGGAGTCCGCTGGGAGCCTGCTTCTTCCTCTCCCACTCCCCTGCTGTGTTCCCTCTCTCGCTGGCCGTCTCTCTGTCACATAATTAAAATAAAAATCTTTAATAAAAAAAAAAAGAACAGTCATAGGATCAAAGCATAGGGAATGTCTCTTAACACCAAAGGCCTTGACTAGGCACTGCAAAAATTCTATTAGCTAGTTACATGAGTGAGATAAGTGTGATAGGTCAAGGACAGTCAATAATAAGTAAAATTAGAGTAACAACTAGTTATTGAGCTCTTACATGTCACTTGGATTTCAGTCTACAATGGTGTCAAAACTATATAATCTTTTTAATGGATTTCTGTGGATTTATTCCTAACAACAGGCTTTGGATTATAAATAATTCAGGACTTAAAAGAAGTTGCAAAATATACTACAGATGGATCCCGTGTACCCTTAATTGTATTTTCCCCAATGATAATAGCCTTCATAATTATAGTATGATATCATAGCTAGGAAATCGACACTGGTACAATCCACAGACTTTGTTCAGAATTTGCCAGTCAAAATTATACTGTCTTTTAATATTTTTTCTATCTTCTGTGCTTCAGTGCATGTACCACCCACTTAATTAGGCAACTTCTTATTTATGGAATACATATATATTACGTCTTCTGTGAATTAGAGTATTACAGTACAAAGGCATTCACAGTCTAGAAAGGGAGGGAGATCCATAATAAAGAGCTACCATATTTCATCTAATCTAAGATGCCATCCATTGTAAGATGCACCATTATTTTATGTGACACTAAGAAATAACTTATGCCAAATAATAATATTTTTGCCATTATAAGACATGTTCTGTTTTCAGAGATGTTAAAATGGAAAAAAAAATGGGCATCTTGAAACTGACAATATATACAATATAGTAAATACTATCATAGAACTATGTATATAATAATGGTGATTTATTTCCTGGGGCGGCGGGTTGAAGAGCTTAAGGGATGGCAATGAGAAATGCACAGAGGAAATACAGCATAAGAGTAAGAATTTAAAAGACAATAGGTACTTACCAGATGGACAAAGGTATGAAGGGCACTCCAGGCTGGAGAATAGCCCAAGGAGAGTGGGCCCACAAAGATGGTGAGGGCATTCTTCGATCACACGTTTGATGGGGAGTGTGCACAGAGGGATGGACAGGGAGTTGGGAATGAGGCTAGAAAGGATGCTGAAATCAGCTGGTGAGAAAGCACACATGCTACTCCGAAGAGGATGGACTTCATTATGTACTCACTGGGGACATGTCAGCGGGACAGTGGCATAATCTACATTTTAGAAAGAACAACTCTCCAACAATGTAAAGATGAATTATAGAGGGAGATAATGGGAGAAGGAAATACATTACCAATTGGTATCAGGTTTGCAAAATTAATTATCAATAAGTAATCTAGATTAGACATGGATTTTTTTGAGGAGAAAAAAATGTTTAAATCAAAATTTTAAAATATGTTTTAGAATCCATGTGTTACAACCTTATAATGTTGAAATGAAAATCTTCCCTTACCTGACCCCTCTCTTCCAACATTCCCAATGAAAGATGTCTTCCTTTTGGGTCCGACAGCATAGGATTGAATCATGGATTTGGCATGTATTGCAGTCTACCTTATTTTGCAGTTACTTTTTTTTTTTCCCTCACGTTCTCCATTGATTGTAAGCCTCTTGGTGCTAGAAGACCAGTAATCACTGGACCCGCATATGGGAGAGAAGTAGGGCAAGGAAGCATGGGTGGGAAGATGGAGTCATTGCAGTAGCACACACAAGGAAAGATGGCCATTTGATGTAGATGGTAGCAGACAGATTAGAAAGAATTCAATGCCTAGAGATCCTTAGGATCTAAGACTCAGAATCCTTGAAGATTGGTGGTCTGTGGTGTGAGGAATAGGCCGGGTCAAGAAAGATTTGTCGTGGTTCTGAGAAGGTCCGCTGAGTGAAAACCTGCCCTTGACTGAGCCAGGGAACACTGGAAAGGAGAAGTTTAAGGAAGAAAGTTGATGTGTGTGTGGTATTTAACATTACTTTGAGACCAGGACCGGCTATATCATCTGTGGGACCCTTGTTTAAATTTCAGGTTGAGAACGGCAGAACCTTCAACCAAGCATGTGGGCCTTGCAACTGCCCAAGTCACATGTCCAAGAAGCTGGTCCTGGTGGAGACTTTCAGCAAAGCTGTTAATTAAGCAGAGAGTTGTATACCCGAGTTCTAGTTTAGATAACCACTCTGTGCTGAAAAACACATTTATAAGTCAAAAGATTATAGAAAGTAAGTACAAGTGAGTGATAGGTGAATCCATCTTAGAAGAGAATGTGGAATAAGAAGAGAGAAAATGGGCAAAAGAAAAAGGAATCAACAAACAGAAATGCAGCAGAGTAGCAGAGATGTCAAAGGAAACTTGTCTTTCCTTTCTGTAGTATTCATGTTATATTACAATTACCCTGTACTTGTTCTGAACACAAATTCTGGTGCAAACTGCTCCCTCCTCCTTCTCCCCCTTCTTCACCTCTTCATACTGACGTTTGAAGAAAGCTTTTCAGAACTTACTAGATTAAAGTTAGGCTGGGAAAAAAAAAAAAAAAGAAAGAAAGAAAACTTGGCTATCTTATTTGTTATGGATATTAATAAAAAAAAGAAAGCCTATCTCCTACATACTATTGATGCATGCAGAAAATTGTGATAATTCTTGGAAATCAGCTGGAGATACCCCACCCTGCCCTGGGTGAGAAGTGGTGTGGTGAACACTGGAGATGTTGGGCCTGAACAAGGAGTAGGATAGTTCAGACTCTGAATATCTCTTCCCCCATTGCCCTCCAAACACCAGCTTGTTGGGGAGAGATTGCATTTACAAAGGCAACTCTTAGAAAGTAGCAGTGTAGGTACAGAGAAATTCACTGAGGTCTGAGTCAGATTCACCTGTGGTAGTGGGGGACAGAAGTCTAAATCTTGTACTCTATCCTTTTCTCTCACCCGGAAGGGTACAGGCTTTTCCTTAGGCTTTCAAAGGCTGGTATCCTTATACTCCTCACCCAGGGAATATAGACATTAGATAATCACAGGCATTGTGAATGAAGGAAAACAAATGGAAAAATCAAACCAGCTGAATTAGGACTAAAGTGACAAGATAGAACAAGAATTTAAAACTAGCTTAAATAAATACTCAAAAATATAAAGGGAGATATTTGAAATATGAAAAAAGAATGAACAGCTATAGAGAGAAATCAATAAGAGTTACTGGTATACAAATATATTAATTGAAATAAACAATCAACAGAAAGATTCAAGAGCCATATGGCACAACTGAGGAACAAACTGGTGAGCTAAAAAATTATGTGGAAGGATTTTTCTTTCTTCTTTTTTTTTTAGATTTTATTTATTTATTTGACAGAGAGAGACAGTGAGAGAGGGAACACAAGCAGGAGGAGTGGGAGAGGGAAAACAGGCTTCCTGCTGAGCACAGAGCCCGATGTGGGGCCTGATGTGGGGCTCGATGCAGGGCTCAAAGCGGGGCTCAATGCAGGGCTCCATCACAGGACCCCAGGATCATGACCTGAGCCGAAGGCAGACGCTTAATGACTGAGCCACCCAGGCGCTCCAGGTGGAAGGATTCTTAAAGAAGACACCAGGAAGGGACAGGCGATGGAAAATATAAAGGCAAAAAATAAGAGATTTGGAGGAAACACAAAGAGTAAAAACCTGTATTTGAAACATCTGCCTCAGAAGGGAAGAAAACAATAATGATAGTTTTTTAGAATTGAAAAAAGTAAGGCCTCAGATTTAAAGAGCTTATAACATATTAAGTAGGATGGACACATACAAAAAGTTGTTATGAAATTTAAGTGAATAGCAAAGATAATTCTAAAAATTTCTGGAAAAGTTAATAATTAAAAAGAGGGGCATTAAATTTCCAACAAACTTCTCAACAGCCACTCTACTTGCTGATTATAATTCCATGCAGCTGCAAAAAATTACTGAACTCATAATTTTATATCTAGCAAAACTATCATTTTCAAGATACTTAAATGCCTTTAAACAATTCATTTAAAAACCTTTAAATAAATTGAAGGGCCTGATTGAAAGCACCCTTGGTGAGAATACTTCATTCAAGAGAGAAATAAATAAAGGAACAATTTAATATTATAAATAGTAGACTATAAAAAGAAAAGCAGCAAAAGGGAAAAAGCAGGTCTATTCATATTGATAAAAAGAAAAAAAGTAAATTAGCAATATAAAACAATCACCAGTCTATATGCACCAACAATATCTTCATGAAGAATGCAGTTGACAGAGTGGGGAAAAAAAGACAAAATAAAAATTTCAATTCAAAGTTTTAGTATGTCTCAGAAATTGACAGATCATGCAAACAAAAATAGCAAAGGTTTGAATAATGTGATTTGTAGGTTGAGAGAATACATAAGTACATATATTTTATGTATACATACATGCACACGCACACATACACACACCAAACCATGTGAAGTGCAGTTAGTAATCAATGGGAAGAATTGTGTAACATTTGAGGATTGTTCTTAAGAAATTATAAGCTCTGTCACTGTCAGTTATAAATGCATAGGAAATGAAAAGAATAGTAAAACTAGTATTTACTTAGGACACTGTAATTTAAAACATTAGAAAATTGGGAATTAGTGTTTTCTTTGTCAAAAAACTTATCAAGAGGGGCGCCTGGGTGGCTCAGTCCTTAAGCGTCTGCCTTCGGCTCAGGGCATGATCCCGGCGTTATGGGATCGAGCCCCACATCAGGCTCCTCTGCTGGGAGCCTGCTTCTTCCTCTCCCACTCCTCCTGCTTGTGTTCCCTGTCTTGCTGGCTGTCTCTCTCTCTCTCTGTGAAATATAAATAAAATCTTTAAAAAAACCCCCAAACTTATCAAGAGTAATTTGAGTAATGCTTGCCTTCATCTCATTGCATAACATGATATGAAGGAAGTATCTTTTTTCTGCTTTGGAGAATCGTCATACTCTTTTCTATGTTTGAGCAGCTTTCAACAGTTTATCTTTTGCACTTTCAATGTTGTGAAATCATCTTTCAGAGTTCTTTTACTGTGAAGTTTTGCTGGCGTCGTTTCCTCTGGGACATCTGCAGCCTTTTCATCATCCTTTCCCCTTTCATGCCTGTAAGTTCACCTTCATTCAGTTTCTCGGGCCTCTTATCTACAGTCTCTCCAGCAGTGGCAGTGAAAACATTCCCATGGCCAGCTATTTATTCTATAACTCCATTTATTTTATGTTCAATTTGAATTTCATTTCTACCATTCTCTTTTCATTTCTTCACTGCACATTTTTCTTTGCTTCCTAATTCCCTCTCTTGACTATCACCATTTGTGTATATTATTGCCTGGGTTTATCACTGGGAGACAAGAAGACACCAAAACTGCACACTTTGCTGTCCGTGAGTAAACTGAGTAACAGATGCGCAGTGACCAATTACAGACAGATTTTGAAAGAAGTGATGGGATTGGTCACCGATCTGTGTGCCTGTTATTTATGTCATGATTTATGGACTGAAAAGCTAGTGGTGAAGTTTGTACTTTATGCAATTACTCATAGTTAATATGCCATGGTAATTGAAATTTGAACTGTGTTGTTGAGGGACTGGTGTTATTTAACTAAATTGTGGTAACAGCAAAGGGGACTGCCTCTTTCTTTCCCTCCCTTCCCCTCTCCTCCTTCTTTCTCCTTCTCTCCCTTTCTCTCCCCTCTCCCTTCCTTCCTCCTTCTGTGTGTGTGTATGCGTGTGTCTACATGTGTATGGATACATACGAAGCTCTACTTAACAGAACACTTCGTTGAAAAAAAGAAAGAAACCCGCAGTAAGTTCAAGGAGTAAATGATAAAAAAAAAGACTTAATAACAAAACATAACTTTTAAAATCCCACATTAGTCAATAGTTTTTAAAGAGCCAATTACTAAATAATTTTTGGGTTGTAGAAGTGTTCACCAAAGAAACAGAAAATACTTAGAATTAGATAACAACCAAAGTGCAACATATTACATTTCTGGGACCTGGGGGGGGGGGAAACAAGAAAGAAAGTTATAGCTTTAAATACATTCATTCAGAAGACAAAAGAGGCAGAAGAGAACTGCATCAAGCATTTGCCTTAAGAATCAAAATGAATGAAATGTGAAGGGTAAGAAATAGGGAAAAGGAAATGAACAAGCAGAGAATATTTTCAAATTGCAAAGCTGGTTCTTCAAAAAATTTGATAAGAGGGGAAATATTTGGGAAGGCAATTAAAGAAAAATGAAAAAAAAAAAACCCTGAATGTTCAAATAAATAGAATAAAGTAAAAAGATAAAATTTACATAAGTCATAACATAAAGACAAGAGGATTATTAACAACTAAAATTTTTTTTATTATTATTAAATTTACATTATTATTAAATGTAAAAACATGAATGAAATAAATATATTTTTAAAAAATATAAAATGCCAAGATCTTGATGAATAGAAAATTGAATTGGTAATCAAACCTTTAAAATGCTTCAACACACACCAAAACTCCAGATTCATAAGGTTTTCTGATAACTTTTATCCAAAGTTGTGAAACACACTTAATACATCTATTTATATAGGTAAATTTGTGAAAATAGAAAAAAAAGGAGGAATAATATTCTAATTATTTTATGAAGCTACAAAAAACTTGATACCAAAACAGAATAAAAACAGTAAGGGAAGAAAATTATGGCCCATTTCACTTATTCATATAGATATGAAATCATAAAGAAAATATTATGTAATAATACATCATTATCAAATAGGTACATACCAAAATTACGAGATGAAGATGAAACATTAAATCCAATTATACTTTAATCTATAAAGAAAAAGAGGAATCTAAATCAAATGTCATTCCTAATAGTTACATTTTAGAAGCAGTCTCTCAAAGCTGGGAACAAGACAAGGATGTCTACAACCACTGCTCTAGTTCAACATAGCACTGAAAATCCTGGCCAGAATAGACACGGGAGACAGAGAGGGCAGTGATAAGATTTGGAATAGAAGGGACAAAACTGTCATTATTTACAAATGAGATTATCTCCATATAAAACACAACCAAAGAACAAATTCTCAGAGTTAATACAGAAGTTCGGTAAAATTGCTGGATAAAGACAAATTTAAAAACCCTCAACTTTCTGTTATATCAATGTCATTTACCTAAACAATAATAAAAATAAGATATTTTTACATGAGAAACAATAATTATGTTGTATTTAGGAACCGAACTAGGAATACAAGACTCCTATAGAGATGACTTATAAATCGTGTTAAAAGGAAAAGAAGACCTGAAAAAATATGGTTATGTCATTTTCATTGATGGCATTAATTTAGGTTTTAAAGTTACCAATTTTTTCCAAATTACTCTACATATTCAATATGATTTTAGTAAATACGCCCACAATTTTTTTCCAGGCACTTGACACAGATTTTAAACCATACATAGAAGAACAAAGTCTACAAACAACTCAATATTTTTTTTAAAAGAACAGAGAAGTGATAGTTACCCTACAGCCACTGAATTAGATTAAAAAGCCAAAGTAACAACAAAAGCATGGCGCTGGTGTAGAAACAAACACATCAAAGGCTCAGAAGAGAGAATTTGGAAACAAACAGAAGTATATAATGGAGATGGCATCAAAATAGAAGGGAAAGGGGGAGAATATTTTTTAGATGGTGTTGGGAAACTGTGCTACTCTATGGAGAAAAATAATTATGTTGTTATGTTCTAAAATACACAAATATTATGCACTCTGGATGGATTAAACTGAAAGGTGAATTCTAAAGCTTGAGATTTGCAGTACTCCTGCAGAACATAATGACTCCATCCACACCTCTGCACTAAGAAGTGACTAAACTCTAGCATGGCTTCAGGCTGTGTCCCTAAGATGGTCCCAGCCCCTCACGCCCACCCCATAAAATGCTGCCCTGAGAAAGTTCAACACTGCCAGGAGAATTTACTCTTTGTTCCAGCCAAAGCCTGGTGATAGCCAAATAGGTCCCTATGACAGTTAATTTTATGTGTCAAATTGAATGGGCCATAGGGTCAAACAGATATTTGGTCAAACAGTATTCTGGGTGTATCTGTGAAGGTGTCTTTGGATGAAATTAACACTTGAATTGGTAGATTGAATAAAGCGGATTGCTTTCTTGAATGGGGGTGGGCCTCATCCAATCAGTTGAAGGCCTGAATACAGCTAAAAGGCTGATCCTCCCTTGAATAAGAGAGAACTACTCCTGCCTGACTGGTTGAGCTAGGTCATTGTTTTATTCTAACCTTCAGACTCAGACTGAAACATCAGATCTACTTGGGTCTCAAGCCTGTCAGCTTTTGAACTGGAATGACGCTTTGTCTTTCCTGGGTTTCCAGCTCATCAACTGCTGATCTTGGGACTCCTCAACCTCCATAATCATGTGGGCTAATTTCTTATAATAAGACTCTCTCTCCCTCCCCCCTGCTTTCCATATGTATATGGATCCTGTTGGTTCTGTTTCTCTGGAGAACCCCAGTAAATACAACTGCTGAATTCTGTCTTCGAACAGTCACTTTAGATACAATTATAAATCCTTTCTTGCCCTTTGCGATATAAAATTACCACCCCAAACTGTTTCCTTAAGGACCTGAGCGCCATGACAGTAACATGCAAACATTCAGGGAGATAACGCTGGCTCGTTGTCTCCCATTCGATGTGGGAAGGTAAGGGCCTCACTTGCGTAGGCACCTTGTTTCAATAAGTCTGTTTCTCCTCTGGATAAATGCCAATTAACAAATCCAGATGGCCTGGTTGCGTTCACATTCTTCCGTGCCTCTTCCTTAGCACACTCCAGCCTTTAAGAAGTCTGCCGCCTTTTGTTTCAGTAAAGTTGAGTTCAGGTCATGCAGAACCCTCTTCCCGATTACAATAGTATTATTGACGAAAACCTTTTCTTACTGCTTTAGCTATTGTCCAGCTTTGTTTATCTTGGACAAACTAATGGAAGAAAATGCAAAAGAATATTTTTGTGACTTTGGCAGGGAGTGGGCAGAGTACTTTTTTTTTTAAGTATAATTAACACACGATATCCTATTAGTTTCAGGCATGCATCATTGTGGTTTGATATTTTTACACATTACAAAATGTCCCCATAATGAGCCTAGTTACCACCTGTCGCCATACCATGTTATTACAATCTTATTGACTATATCCCCTATGATGTCCATTACATCCTCATGATTTATTTATTTTATAATGGAAAGACTGTACCTCTTAATCCCTTTCACCTGTTTTGCTCATCTTCAAACATCTCCCCAATATCCTAACCAACAGTTCGTTTTCTATGTCTATGAGTCTGTTTCCGTTATGGTTTTATTTGTTCATTTGTCTTGTTTTTTAGATTCCACATATAAGTAAAGTCATATGGTATTTGTTTTTCTCTGATGGACTTATTTCACTTGGCATTTTTTATATGCTCTAGGCCCATCCACGTTGCAAATGGCAAGATCTCATTCATTTTTATGGTTGAGTAATGTTCTATTTATGTACCTACCACATCTTCTTAATGCATTCATCTATCGATAGACACTTAGGTTGCTTCCACATTCTGGCTATTGCAAACAATGCTGCAATGAACATAGGGATGCATATGTCTCTTTGAATTGGTGTTCTTATTTTCTTTGGATAAATCCCTAGAAATGGAGTTCCTGGATTATACAGTAGCTATATTTTTAATTTTTTGAGAAATCCTCATACTGTTTTCCATAGTAACTGCACCAATTTACATTCCCACCAACCCTGCATGAGGGTTCTCTTTTTAAAAATTTATTTAAATTCCAGTTAGTTAACATACAGTGTAATATTAATTTCAGGTATGCTATTTAGTGATACAACACCCAGTGCTCATCACAACAAGTGTCCTTAACCCACGTCACCGACTTAACCCATTCCCCACCCACTTGCCCTCTGGTAACCATCAGTTTGTTCTCTATAGTTAAGAGTCTGTTTCTTGGTTTGCCTCTCTCTCTCTTTTTTTCCCTTGTATTCCTCCTGCATTGTTGGTAGGAATGCAAACTGTTGCAGCCACTGTGGAAACAGTATGAAGATTCCTCAAAAAGTTAAGAGTAGAAGTCCCCTACAAGCCAGCAATTCCACTACTAGGTATGTACCCAAAGAATACAAAAATACTGATTCAAAGGGATACATGCACCCCAATGGCACAGAAGCGTTATCTATAATAGCCAAACAACTCAAGTGTCCTGGACTGATGAATAGATTAAGAAGTGGTATATCTACACAATGGAATATTACTCAGCGAAAGAAAAGAACGAAATCTTGCCATTTGCAAAGACATGGATGGAGCTAGAGAGTATTATGCTAAGGGAAAAAAGTCAGTCAGAGAAAGACAAATACCATATGATTGGACTCATATGTGACATTTAAGAAACAAAACAAGTGCGCAGAAGGTTCTCTTTTGTCTATATCTTTGCCAACACTTGTTATTCTTTTCTTTTTGATAATAAACAACCTGACAGGTGTGAGGTGACATCTCACTGTGGTTTTGATTTGCAGTCTCGTGATGGTGAGTGACATTGAGCATCTTTTCATGTGCCTATTGGGCATCTGCGTGTCTTCTTTGGAAAAATGTTTGTTCAAGTCCTCTGCTCCTTTTTTTAATTGGGTTGTTGGGTTTTTTGATATTAAGTTGTGTAAGTTCTTTACAAATTTTGGATATCAACCCCTTGTCAGATGTATGATGTGCAAGTATCTTCTCCCATTCAGTAGGTTGCCCTTTCATTTTATTGATGAGTTTCCTTGGCTGTGCAAAAGCTTTTTAGCTTAATGTAATCCCATTTGTTTATTTTAGTTTTGTTGCTGTTGCCTGAAGAGACTGGTCTAAAAGGATACAAAATTAAAGAACAGGAATTGGTTGTGCTTTTATACACTAATAACTAGATATCAGAAAGAGAAATTAAGAAAACAACCTCATTTATAACTTCATCAAAAAGAATAAAATACATAGGGATAAATTTAACCAAAGACGTGAAAGATCTGTATCTGAAAACTATGAGACATTTATAAAAGAAATTGAAGATGACACAAGTAAATGGAAATATTTTCTGCGCTTATGGTTTGGAAGAATTAATACAATTAACATGTCTATGTTACCCAAAGCACTCTACAATGCATTCAGTGCATTTCCCATCAAAATACCAATGGTATTTTTCACAGAACTAGAACAACAANAGGTTCTCTTTTGTCTATATCTTTGCCAACACTTGTTATTCTTTTCTTTTTGATAATAAACAACCTGACAGGTGTGAGGTGACATCTCACTGTGGTTTTGATTTGCAGTCTCGTGATGGTGAGTGACATTGAGCATCTTTTCATGTGCCTATTGGGCATCTGCGTGTCTTCTTTGGAAAAATGTTTGTTCAAGTCCTCTGCTCCTTTTTTTAATTGGGTTGTTGGGTTTTTTGATATTAAGTTGTGTAAGTTCTTTACAAATTTTGGATATCAACCCCTTGTCAGATGTATGATGTGCAAGTATCTTCTCCCATTCAGTAGGTTGCCCTTTCATTTTATTGATGAGTTTCCTTGGCTGTGCAAAAGCTTTTTAGCTTAATGTAATCCCATTTGTTTATTTTAGTTTTGTTGCTGTTGCCTGAAGAGACTGGTCTAAAAGGATACAAAATTAAAGAACAGGAATTGGTTGTGCTTTTATACACTAATAACTAGATATCAGAAAGAGAAATTAAGAAAACAACCTCATTTATAACTTCATCAAAAAGAATAAAATACATAGGGATAAATTTAACCAAAGACGTGAAAGATCTGTATCTGAAAACTATGAGACATTGATAAAAGAAATTGAAGATGACACAAGTAAATGGAAATATTTTCTGCGCTTATGGTTTGGAAGAATTAATACAATTAACATGGCACTCTACAATGCATTCAGTGCATTTCCCATCAAAATACCAATGGTATTTTTCACAGAACTAGAACAACAACAACAAAATAACCTTAAAATTTGTATGGAACCATAAAAGATCTCAAGTAGCCAAAGTAAGCTTGAGAGAAAACAAAGCTGGAGGTATCATGACCCCTGATTTCAGACTACACTACAAAGCTATAGTAATCCAAATAGTATTGTTGGGAAAAAAATACTATTGGTGACATGAAAATAGACACATAGATCTATAGAACAGAATAGAGAACCCAGAAGAAGACTTACGATCATATGATCAGTCTGTGACAGAGGAGGCAAGAATGCACACTGGGGAAAAGACAGTATCTTCAATACGTGGTGTTGGGAAAACTGGATAGATACATGCAAAAGAATGAGACTGGACCACTATCTTACCATATACAAAAATTAATTCAAAATGGATTAAATTCTTGAATATAAGACCTGAAACCATAAAACCGTTAGAGTAAAACAGAGGCAATAAGCTCTTTGCCATTGGTCTTAGCAATATATATTTTGGAAGAGGACTTCTTAAACACTAACTCAAAAGCATCATCCATAAGGAAAAATAATAGAGTATTTGTCTACATAAAAATATAATCTTGAATATAAGACCTGAAACCATAAAACCGTTAGAGTAAAACAGAGGCAATAAGCTCTTTGCCATTGGTCTTAGCAATATATATTTTGGAAGAGGACTTCTTAAACACTAACTCAAAAGCATCATCCATAAGGAAAAATAATAGAGTATTTGTCTACATAAAAATATAATCTTCTGCTCAATGAGTAACAGCACAAATATGGTCACCATCTGGATAACAGACTTGGAGAAGGTATTTGTAACATCTAAATTATATTTCAAATACACAAGCAAAGCTTGTAAATCCATAAAAGATAGGAAGAGAATCTTATAGAAAAAATGGATGAAAGATATGAGGGAGGACTTCATAGAGGTGGCAGATAAGTATATATAAACAGAAACTCAAGTTCACTAGCGGTTAGAAGAATGTAGACAACACAACACGTAAAACCTCCTTACACTTAGTTTGGCAAAAATGAGAAATGCTTGAGTAATGCCAAGGTTGGTGAGGAAGTGAGGAAATAGTACAATCATTCTGAAGAGCAACATAACCATTTTAGTGCAATCAGTTATGATCTTTCCACCTTCCAGAAAACACTCATTTACAGCTCCATAGGAGAATAGGAACAAGTACATTTATTATAGCAGAAGTGGTAGTAGCAGGACATTGAAAGCTACTTAGGGGACTCTCTCTGGGTGAGTGAACGTGGAAAATGTTGTGGATGTATGGAATAGTCTGCAGCAGTCTGAGACCGTGAGCTCGATGCATACACAGAGGCACAAGTAGATTTTATAAGCACGGTGCTGGCGAAATATAGATGAACAACTAAAATCCATAGTATAGTATCATTTGTGTCAATTAAAAACAATAGATATATAGGGACACCTGGGTGGCTCAGTTGGTTAAGCGTCTGACTCTTGATTTCGGCTCAGGTCACGATTTCAGGGTTATGAGCTCGAACCCAGCTTAGGGCTCCATGCTCAGCATGGAGTCTGCTTGAGATCCCTTCTCCCTCTGCCCCTCCCCAGCTTGCATACATGATCTCTCTCACTCTCTCATATAAATAAATAAATAAATAAATAAATAAAATCTTTAAAGGGAAAAAACCCAATAGATACATAAAACAACTCAACATTGCTTTTCAAGGCTACAAACTATAAGCAAGGTAGGCAGCTGTGCTTGTGTGTGTTGGATAGCCGGGGAAGGAAGGAGAGGGAGGATGGAGAAGACAGGGAAGAAATAAAAAATTAAATGAGGTAAAAAAGGGATTTTGTAAGGTTTTAGTGGGCCAAGATCTGGGGGAAATGACTAAATCAACACCAGGCCTATGCTCCAGTTAAAAAAACACAAAAACAAAGGATGTCTGAGTGAAATCTCTAAGACTGACTCTTTTAAAAATAGCTTCAGGAAGCATCGAACTTCGCATTGGAATCCGGGGATGTACTGTATGGTGACTAACATAATATAATAATAAAATTAAAACAAAATTACCTAAAAAAATAAAAAAAAATAAAATAGCTTCAGGAAGTTCTATGCTTATATGGCTCCATATTTTGTAGATTTGAGAAAATTTTAGCTTGAAAACTAGTAATTTCATGCTCCTAAAATATCTAATTATTTTCCTAAAACTGACAAAGAATCTTGGTATAATAATGGATAGCACTTATTACTTATAATGGAATAGACGTTGCTTTCAATAATTCATACACATAATTCCATTTTATTCTTAAATCAGCCTTACAAAATAAATTCTACTATTATTTGTATTTTACAGATAAGGAGACTGAGGCACAGAGAAGTTAAGTAGCTTGTCTAAGATCGGCTAATAAATGATGACGACAGTAGTATTACTGGTAGAATCCACAGCTCTCCGAATGTAAACACGACGCAATTAACCAGCACAGGAGACTGGTACCTGGCCACCATGACTGTCCAGATTTTCTATTGAATAAAATGAAATTAAATAACATGAATACTCAGCAGACAATACTTTAGTTCATTCCACAGGTATTCTTGTTTTCAACAAGGTAAAAATAGAGCACACTTGGATGGCTCAGTGGGTGAACTGTCTGCTTTCGGCTCAGGTCGTCATCTCAGGAATCCTGGGATGTAGCCCCACGTCAAGGCTCCCTGATCAGCGGGGGAGCCTGCTTCTCCCTCTCCCCCTGCCCCTCCCCTCGCTTGCTCTCTCTCTGTCTCTCTCAAATAAATAAATAAAATCTTTAAAAATTAAAAACAGGTAAAAATATGATGCATTCTGTTTTTAAGGGGTGAACTTTTCTTCTGGCTTCCAAATCATTCTCCCATCAGCCTGTTAACTATTCCTTCCACAGCCCTCTCTCCTCAACAAATGGTAGAATTAGATTTGTTACTTAAGCAACAGAAAAAAATTCAGGCACAGTTATTCCACTTACTGATTACTTTTACTACTTTTTCTCTGCCTCATTTCGTTGAGAAAACATTTAAGATCAAATTAAAGCTGTTTGCTACATCCATCCATCTGTCATTATTTGAGCACAGCGATGGATATTTCCCAAGTGAGGAAATAAGGCTGATATCTTGTGAAATGATAAGATATTGAGAAAATGAAATTATGGCATGATTTCGTTGGACCTGATGAAACAGGACATTGGGCTAACTTTCTGAAGCACCCTCGCCGCCTCTACCTGAGAAAGTTGAAAGAAAAGAAAAAAAAATTAGGTTTATTTTTTAAGGTTAGAACGCAATGGAATGAAAGAAGAAAGAGCTAAAAAAATAAAATAAACACAGAAATAACTGGAGAGTCTATGGAATAATAACAACAGTAACAATAAGCCTAGTGGTGATGATGGTGGCAGCTAATCCTTAGGGGGCTCTAAAGTTCGGAGTTTAACATCATTTACCCTTTCCATCACCAGAGCCGCCCTGTGGCCCAGTCAAGGAGGCAGAGCTCTGGAACCAGGCATTCACCTGGACTTCCCTGCTGGGTGGGAAAGGGAGGCACGGACCATCTCAGGTGGAGTCTGGGAAGTTTGGGAGTGGCTCAGAAGCCCAAGTAGCAGAGGACATAGGTCAGGTGCAAGATCTTCCTGGGCTGGGGATCAAAGTTCTCTGCCTTGCTTGTACAAAGGTCTTGGCCCTTCCTGAGCCTTCTTCTCTTCACGCATCCCTCAACTAAACTGCAATTTCTCAGAAATTGGTGTCTGATGGAAAGACTGGAGCTTGGAACACAGAGTTAGGGCCAAAGATTTGTTTCGTTACCAGAGTTGTAATTTAAAAGGTATTGACAAGATTTCTGTTTGAAGAGAACGTGAAAAGCAAAGTGATCTTAGCTTTCCTCCAATTGTCACTGTGGACAGAAAGATAAAACTTCATTTGGAGTGGGAGATGAAAATCTATTCTGTACATCCTGAGGGAAAAAAAAAAAAGATGTAAATTACGGTCTTGGGCATTTAGAAAAAGCGAGGTGATAGCTGTTACTCTAAGAGATACAGATTCGTACCCTACCTGCCTGGAAGTGACACCCTGATTTGAAAACAAGAACATATGAAAATATCACCAATTCTTAAAGTCAAAAGTGGTCCAGAAGGCAGGATGTGTGAATTGCGAATGTGGGGCATTTGGGGCCTTCAGGGAAAGGGTAAATTGCTTTTGATGCAGGCTGTTTCTTTCCCGAGGGGAAATCCTACCACATATTTGATTTTTAGCTGCAATGTGTTACTACATATTTATGCCCTTGAATATGTATTTATTACAGTTTTATGCAGCCCATTTTCATGACGTGAATTGTTTGTCTCTCTTAAGGGATATCTATGTTTTTTCCCAAGATCATATCAAATGAGAAAAATATGGAAAATAACTCCATTTGAAACAGAGGCAATCTTATGCTCCTGCAAATCAAACCCAAACAATTAAACATGAATAGAAAAAAATGAGTAAGTTTGTACCTTTGATTCGTGATTAATTTCTTTACAATTTTTTTCAGTTCATTTTTGGTCATGGTTACAAGCTCCTTTTTATAAATGTCTCCTTTATGTACTGAAATAAATACAAGCTTAAAAATACTTTATAGATACACAAAGCAAATATTGGTCATTCTGAACACCGCAGGGAGCCTGCCGCAGCATCCCTAAGACTCACACCGCAGGTGCCTTCTCCCGGTCCCGAATAATTTGGATCAACCATGACCTCCATCTCATCATTTCTGCTTCTATCCTAATTGTAGCAAGACTGAAATGCGAGAGGATTCTTTTGAACTATCCTGGAGGAAAGGTAACTTTATAATTTGGGGGAGTTAATGTATCCTGTCCAGAGTCCATCATTTCCTCAGAGAGGCAGGAGGTCCAGCCCCACGGATCCAAGAGTGATAGCTAAAATTTTGACAAAAAGAGGTGATCGTTACAATTTGTATACAGTCCCAATCAACCCCTTGGCTTTCGCGGCTGCCATTTCCAACAATCACTCTCAGCCATTGGACAGGATTGCCCAGCCCCTACTCTTTAGCCCAAAGTGGCCGGAATCAAGTTTAGGTCAACTATTCCAAAGCCAAAGGTTTCATATGTGTTCATACGTCTCCGAGCCAAAAGGAACTGCAGCGAGGAGGGTTTCAGACGTTGGCTTCCAGAGGCCCCAAGAAAGAGGGCCATTTCGTTGCTAAGACTTTGTGCAACTGCTAGGATCCTTGCTGTCCTTTGGATTTTTGTTGCTGGTGATCGGGTAGGTGTGGAAACCCGCAGAGCCGTCTGGGACCCACGCAGGTACTCATATAAGCCCAGGGAACAGAAAAGGCACCAGATGGAGAGACTCAATTGGTGGAACGTGTGTTTTCGAGTGGTAGGGCCCATCGTGGTAGAAACTTGGCACCTCTGAGTGTTAGAGGGGTCGGGCCAGTGCCAGAGCTCTACCAGCAGGAAGACGTCACTGAATTTTCAAAAGCTCCAGGCAACGCTGGCTTCACTTCCCTCAGCCTCAACAGGAGCTGGGTGCCAGGCATCTCCCCTTAATACTTCAGTTCTGGTATGGATCCCCAAGATTGGGACCACCGCTAGCCCCGCTAGGGGCCCCCTGCCTCAGAGGAGAGGAAATGAATCTGGGATTTTCTGGTCCTGGCAACTTCCTCTCAGGACTTTGGTTTGTGCCATGTGGACATTTGCAAGGCTGACTCTCCACTGATAATTGGGGGCCTTGCCTTTTCCCTCACTCAGAACCCGCTTCTATTTCTGTTCCATGGTCACTATCTGCCTCATTTTTCACATTGCCCCTCTCGAGTTGGTTGCTTTTTTTTTACAATAACTAGATTGAAGTTATTAGGCTATAAATATAACCATAGGCCATGGCTTTTCAAGACACAGGGGCTTCTTACAAAGGAGTCTTGGGTTACAGCTGGTCGACATGTAGGTCCAAGTCAGTGATGACGTCTGAATCTAAAATTAGAACCCATGGTAGGACCAGAATTGAGACTCTGTCCTTATCCGGAGCCCTCTGATTCTTGGTTATCTTGGAGGCCAGGGGGACCCAGAGGTGTCCGGGCTCCAAGACTCTAGTGTGTCCCAATGCTCCTTGCTGATCTGATGATTTCTGCAGCTTCTCATGTAGAATTGCCCACCCCAGTGCCATCTCCCCTTTTAGGGTTCCTGAACTTTCCTAGGCCTGACAATTCATACTTTCCAATTCACACCTGCTCTTGTCGCCAGCAGCCCCTGCCTGTCTGAAGCTAGCCCAAGAGTGGCTAGTGCCAATGGGCATTTCACCTCAAGAAACCACACTCGAAATGTCCTCATTTAATGAAAAAAGTATTCCCCTGGTCTACAGATTCCATGTTGAGACACATTGCAATACAGAACTAGAAATTTTATGTACGAGCTATCGAGAAATGTGAAGGGTCTGAGATGGTACCTGACTTGGAAGCTAACAAATTCACCTGTCACAGCTTCATGGGTACTGAGAGAAGACACAGAAATCACTGTCAGAGACAAAGGACATTATTATTCT
>NC_048224.1:106982802-107044709 GCF_002007445.2 Ailuropoda melanoleuca | reverse complement strand
GGGAGGTGTACAAGGTGGAGGAAAAGGCCAGGTAGGCACAGATGCAGTCTTTCTATTCTGGGCTCAAAGTCTCAGGAGCTCTGCCAGTGGGCCAAGGAGTGGTCATTTTTTCTTGTGTTTCTGATCGCAGAAGAGAGCTTGTTTCTTCAGACGTGTCTGCTGGGCCCAGGTGGCCGTGTTGAAAGACGATGTATGTGGTGGTAAGATTTTTTTCATGTCACTACAAGAGTGTTCCCACCTGCCACGGCCTTTGCCATGCCACTGAGAGCCCTGCAGAGTTCCTTTCCTGTCCTCTCCAAGAACATAAAACTCGAGAGACCTGGTCTAAAAATACCTGGGGACTGAACAGAAGGCTTTTGTTTGATGACAGAATGTATGATGGGAGCTACCTGATGATTTGCATGTTGTTAGACATCCATCCCTTTCCCAGGACAGCCCGGGTCAGTGGGTACTACATGCCAAGTCGGAGGGTACCACCAGGGAACCCGCCCGTAGGCTGCCACCAGATGATTGAGGGCACTGTGGCCAGAGTTTTCTTCCTTAGTTGTCCATTTTGTGAGATTTTTCCTTCTACTAAATAGAAAGTCTTATGGAATTCTAAGCTCAGACACAAAAATTTATGGGTGAACATATCAAAGCTGGGCAGTTTTACTAGGATGGGAATCTAAACAGATGGTTTTCTCTGAAAAAGCAAAACTGCTCATTGAATCTGGCTTGGGCCCCTGCTGGTTGCGGTGGCCACTAAGGGCTTCAGAGTCCCTGGAGAGGACCCATGAACGGTGTGTCAACAGCAGCTCAGTGGCCATCGCACACCTGTGTGGCCATCTTTCAGCAGCAGGACAAATGGTACCACTGCTTGTGGTTCTCTCATAGTTGGGGTTAGAGTGGGACCTTTAAACATACCCTTGACTCCCTTTTTATTTTTTCCGTCTCAGAGTTTCCATCTTAAATCACATCCAAGAACTTTCCAAATGAAATGTGTACACAGAAGAGCACCTTTATTTTGTTAAGACACAGCAAATTCTGCCAAACCTTCCTAGCAGCCTGGCAAGTCAATTAGGTTTTGAATGAACTCTCACTGATAGCTTGAGTCTGACTGGAACAGTCTTTGGCTACCAATCACTTGCAAACTAAAAGCACTGAGGATTTATTTTCTCAGGGAGATTTTCTTCTTGACTTCGTATTTTCCACGAGTGCCTTTCCTTCTGTGACGTGTCAGTGGTGCCAGGTTCATGGGTGTGCAACCTGTGCAACGGTACGGCACCCCACATTTAGAAACACCTCATGTTTGTTTTAATGCTTCACTGTTTAAATAATTTTTTTTTTTTTTAAATAGGAGGCTCTGCGCTTTCGTTTTGCCCTGGGGCCTGTACCAGTCAGCATTTTGGGTTACAAACTTCAGCAGAGAAGGAAAAGTTTGGAAGGATATTAGTGTCCAGTGGTCAGTGGTAAGCCTCAAGAAACAGTCTTGGAAAATGCTAGGCACTACTGGCTACTTCAGATCTCAGTCTAGATGTTGCCACAGGAAAAGGGTGGCTAGACAGTGCTGCTGTCCCCACTGCTAAACACAGGGGACTGCTGCCACCAGCGAAGGAGTCTAAACTGTGTCCGCTCCTTTGATTAAACTTTAAATTAGGAACCTCTGGTTCTCCGGCACAGGTCATCATTTTTGGCCCCACTGCCTGGGTTGAGAGAGGAAATAAATATGCCCTTCTATCTCTTATACTGAGAATGGACCCTGGCCAACTACCAGGACCCACATTCCCCAAAGAGTGAGCAGGAAGAGATGGTTCATGTTCTGAACAGTCAAAATACCATGAAGAAATGGGACACGTGTCCACCTCACCTGCACTGTTAGAGTCTTTAAATATCTGGCCAATCTTTCTTTGTGTTCTTTCCTGTATCCTCTTTGCCAGTTCTCTCAAGGTGCTGTTGCTAGAGTACTCTACCCTTGTTTTGATTCTCACTTGCAGATATTTCTGGGTGAACTCTGAACTCCATGGCTGAAGATCCTGAATGTCTCCAAAATCAACTTATCCATTCTCCTCTCCCGTACTCTCAACTTCCCTCACAACACGTCTGTGTAATATTGAAACTCGGAATCACTCTTTTCATATCATAATTCAAATAAACCCGATTCAATTACATGACAGACTGGAATCACAGTAAGAGAATCCACTGGCATGTTCCTGAAAACATTACTATTTTGGTATCTAATTCTACAGAGACTAAATATCTTTATTTCATTCGCTAATATAAGAAATGGAGCCGAAACAGTGAAGAGACTAATTGGGAATATCTAATTTTGATATTCCTCCCAGGTGATTATAAATAAGAAACACAATCATTTTAACTATTCAGCTGGGATTTTTTTGTTTGTTTGAATATTTGTTCGAAATAAGTATAATGCAGTATATTGCATTTCTTCTGAAACTATTATAGGATTTCTTTCAGGTTTTCTTTTTTTTTTTGGAATTGACTACAGGCTTATTGAGTCTTTGATAAAGTCCTTTTAATTTGCACATCATTAAGAAATCCATGCACTATCAGGTTCAAAAGGAGAGCAAGACAGGTTTGAATAAACTTTACATAAGTCAAGGAGCATGGCCATTCTGCTTTAATTTCACCATTTTTCAGGATCATATTAAATTTTACTGGGGCCTGTCTTGAGGCTCTGTCTTGTCACCTTTCTGAAAAGTACATGAAAAAAAAGGGAGACAGATAAGGTGGAAACAGAGGACAATGAAGAAGGATAAAAGACACCGAAGTTAAGACATCGTCCGTTTCTCCCCTCACTTTCTCTCACCTTGTCTTTCTTGGCTCCCGAAGCGTGAGCCGTGAGCAGAAAAGGTGATGAGGTCTTAGTGTATCATATACTAACAAGGGTTCCTTCACTATCCTTTTCTCCAAACTTTTATTAAAGTCAATGTATTCTGTAGAGTGTTTTCCTCATATTGTCTGATCAGTTAAAATTTAATTTTGATATTATTTTCAAAATTAAATATTTTTCCTGCTGTCTAATATCCAGTTCTCAGTAATGATAGCAACTCATTTTAATGCTTCCCTTAGGAACAGCTTTTATTTTCACAGTCTATATATGATTCTATTCACAGGTGTTTATTTTAAAACGTTGCCAATGAATACGTCTCACGCAATATTTTAGATATTAAATCATATTCAAACTCTTACAGGGAGTTTCATTAACATAGGGATAATTGAAGAGAATATGGACCAGCATACAAACTCTAACAATTATGGGAAATAAAAACTGGAAGAGCATTTAAAACAGAAAAACAAATCAGTACACATAACACAGAGGTTCAAATTTCTGATTTTTACAAACATTTCTTAATCTCAGTTTTATGCTACTCTTTTCCAAGGCAAGTTCAAAAAAAGAATACTGCAGTGTGAAGAAATAAAAATGAGAGTATCCAGCTACTTTGCTACTCTTTAAATGGTGTATGTATCTTAGTAATTTCTAATGTTAAAATTCTAGACTTTGGTTCCATGAGACTTTGGATGGTAAATTGTAGGCACCCCTGCCCCTCCACCACCGTAGGGACACTCTCTGGGAATTAGTAAATATTTTCTCATCTCTTCCATCGATTTTGATTTTAGAACACCCCTCACTTTCTCCTTCAGGCTGCAAAAATTGAGTGAAAATGAAATATGTAACTACAAGAGATTTTGTTTCTTAAATTAGGTATGGAGACAATGCCTATAAATTATCTGAGGAATTGAAATCATATTAGTGTGTCACTCAAACTGAATTAATAATAATTTCTCCATGATATTCAAAATATTAGAATGAGTGAACATACCATTAGTGATATCTTTTCTGAAGGAAACAATTTTTCCTTTAGAATGTGGTCATCACATAATCACTGTTTTCTTGGAGAGATTACCTGTTGGTCTCAAACTGGTTGTAATATTGAAAGGGATATATAGTGGAATAGTCCATCTGTAGATCATATGGTCAACACCGTCAAAAGAATTGACTTTTCCAGAAACATGGCCAAGAAGCCTTCTGAAAATCCCATATAAATTTGTATAAGAAAGCAACTTTTTTGTAATGAAGAACTATTACTCAAAATTTCCTAGGGTATGCTTAGGTCTATGTTGTTTCTTAAAATAACAACTGTGTGTCTATTATTTATACTGCACTATTGTTTCTGATATCGACTGCACTTACCTTAATTTCATTTATGGATCTAGTAGAGATTAATTTCATTCAATTGTCCCTAACTTATCTAATTGTCTCAAGCAGATCACTCTGAAGTAACACTCCATAGTAGAGTGATGCTCTAAAACACATATGTGGTTGAGATTAGGAATGAGGTTTGCAGGATTCTCATAGTTCAACATGTCAACAATAGAGGAGGTATTAGTCCTGGGGAACCAGCATCGAAGTGTGCAACCCATCATCAAATTTTTCATCCTTACAGAACTGCAAATAAAGTATAATTTAATAGTGTTCTGCATGGAACTGCTGTTTGCTCTTTTTTAATAGGAGAGCTAGACTTCACTATAAACTAAAGAAGCAGGTCATAGGGGATTACTGTCACTATGAAGGTCACAGGGGCTGCTCAGACAAGGCCATGGTGAAGATGACTAGTATGATATTATTCTGATCGCGTGGGAAGGTTTTCTTCCCAATCTACTGGTCAACAATAGAATTGTCCGAGGCATTTCCTTTAGAAATGGCTGCCTTTCTATAGTGTTTTAGGAGGGCTCATCAGGGTCTGAAGTGATATAAATGATAAATGTTCCCTTGAAAACACAACTTTTAAAAAATGGCTATTTATTAGTTAGTGTATAAGTGGTGGTCTTCCAAAAGATGACCCATTATAGATTAAAAGACAATGTTTGATAACAAATGGCTTTTAAATTTGAGGAAATATTTAACCTTTTGATAATCAATGGGATGCAAATTCAAATAATACATGCCAGTTTCTTTTATTAATTTATGAAGCTTGTAGAAATACATAATATCCATTTCTGCCAAGAACGTTGAAAAATAGGTACTTTGTATTCTGCTCTTGAGAAAGCAGAGAGATACAAATTTCTAGGTGGAAATGTGGCAATACAAGTCAAAATCTTTAAAAATGTTTATGTCCTTTGACTCTAGGAATTTGTCCTGAGGAAAATATTCCAATTATACGAAAAGTGTCCTAAGAAAGTAACTGTGGATACACACAACAGTGTATGTACAAGAATGACAATTAAAACTGTACTTACAATTATAAAACATTGGAAATAACTACACGGACAATTAAAGATTAATTTTGAAATGTGGACCAAATGGGCTATGCAGACATCCACAATTAGAGTAGAAGGATACTTAAAGAAATGGAATGATACTTACAACAATGTTAACTGAAAGATAGCAAGTTACAAACAGTATGTATAGGGTAATGCTCTTTTTATAAAATAAGACTGGAAGGATATACACCAACATTTATTACCGATAGAAGGGACCAATTGTGCTATATTCCACAGCGGGGTGGTACAGAGTACAGTGAAAATACATGAACTATTGCTACACAGGACAACATCAAAGAGTCTTGCAAATCTAGTATTGGACAAAACAAACAAGGAACACAAGACTTCATACAGTGTGATTTCAGTTATATACATACCTCAGAAATAGCCAAAACTAAACTAAATGCTTAAGGATGCATATATATATATATATATGGATGATAAAACTAAAGGAAAGCCAGGAATAAGTGTGACACCACTCGATAGTGGTTACCCCTGGGGAGGAGGGAAGGGGTTATGACAGAGACACAGAGGCGCCCATGGAATGAAAACCACGTACAGTTTCTTGATCTGCGGAGTGATTACATGAGAGTCACTTTGTATCTATTTGCTAAACCATAAATATAGATTTTGTATATATTATGTAATTATGTTATATGTTGTTATTAAATTACGTTATTCATTATTATTTGCTGTTGTTATTAAAATAGTTATCAGAGGAGATCTCTGGTTGTAACATTACAGATTATGTTAGTTTTATTCTTTGACTTGTATACAGGTTTGAATTTTCTACAACGAAGAGATGTTACTTTGAAACAATCCCCGCCGCCCCCCCCCCCGGTTTTTACAATACTATTAACTAGGAGTTAAGAATTGCTCCGTGTGTATGATTATACAGTGGTTCGTATTTTGATAACTATAGTAATTTCTTGCCAATGTTAATTTCATAATGGACACAATTTAGAAAACTTTATTAGCAAGCTCTAAGAAAAGAAAACAGCAGTCAGAAAGTTGGTGTAAAAAGAAACCTAGGAGTGCCTGGGTGGCTCAGTCAATTAAGCGTCTGCCTTTGGCTCAGGTCATGATCCCAGATTCCCAGGGTTGAGCCCCACATTGGGCTCCCTGCTGAGTGGGGAGTCTGCTTCTCTGACCCTCCCCCCTCTTGTGCTCTCACTCTCTCACTCACAAATAAAAATAACAATAACTCTTTCTCAAATAAATAAATAAAATCTTAAAAAAAGAAAAAAAAAGAAAACTGGCATAGTAACTTAATTACACTAGTGAGAAGTGCTAAGAGAGGGTTTCTCAGCTTAGCAGACAAATGCATGTTCCTTTATTTTAAAATTTAAATGGTCCTTATTAGCTGGTTTAGAGTTTTTGTAATTGTGGTCTTTAAATACGAGAGCAAAAGAGAGCAAAGTTGGAAAACATACAGCATGTTTACATTTAACCACAAATTATCTAAAAAAGTGACTTTGGACACATCGTGTAACTGACAATGTCCTAATGAATATTACCCTTTATGCCTTCAAGACTTTTAGGAATTTGGTGTCAAGAAGCTAACAACTCTTCTCAAGAGTATTTGTCTCTAATGGGAGAAGGGCTGGGACAGAGAGGTTGCATCTTTCCACAGGAAGCTGAGTTGAGCTCCCTCTCTCTCCTCAGACCAGGGCACTGAGGAGGGTAGCACAGCATGTGTACTGCACAAAGGCCCAGGCATCAGGTGGCAATAAAATCTGGTCATCTTTCCACTAGTCTAGGCTTGGACTCCATTCCAATACTGTGCTGTCTCAGGGAGGAATAGACTTCGCTCTTCCTCTGAAGGTTCGATTTCTTTTCTAATTTATCTTCCTAGAGGAGCATTTTTAAAATCTTACACCAGGGTTTCTATAGGGTGACTTCAATGGTACCTAAGACTCTATATGGGTGTTCCGCAGGGCAGTGTTGTCTCGCATTGAGATGGTTCACTGAGCTTGAATGAAAATGCAATACTGAGATATTTCATTGTGCTTCCGGCAGCCACAGGGAAGCATTTGTAGAATTAATAAGCAGGGATATGGTGTGAGTCAGCCACGTCCAAGCCAGGACTCTTGACTCCTTGACCAGTGCTAGGTCTGCTGTATTAGTTTGCTATTGCAGCTGTAACAAATTACTACCATCAGTGGCTTAAAACTACACACATTTATTCTTTTACAGCTCTGGAGTTAAGAAGTCCGAAATCACTGAGCCAAGATCAAGGTGTCCACACCTTCCAAAGCCTCCTTCCAGCAGCTCGAGGAGAATCTATCTCCTTGCATTTTCTAGCTTTTAGAACAGCATTCCTTGCATGCATGCCCTCTCTGGACAAAACAGATACTCTCCTAGTCCTTTCTTTCTCCCAGCACTTCTTTTTGGGAACAATTTTGTCCAGAGAACGCATGTATTTACTTATTTTATAGGAAACATCTTTCCCCATTATTTAGGCCTTAGAAAGAAAATTAACTTTGCTCATATATCATCTTTAAACAAAATCCTGGCCCCTTCTTCCATCTTCAAAACCAGCAGGGTCCCATCTTCCTTCCATCCTATGTTGTCTTCTTCTTTTTCTCTGTAGTCAAATCTCCTACCTCAATTCTTTAAGGATACTTGTGATTACATTTAGGGCCCACCGAAATAATCCAGGAAGATCTCCCCATTTCAAAATACTGAATTATATCTATAAAGTCTCTTTGGTCATGTAAGAACATTCACAGGTTCTGAGGACCACAGTCTGGATACCTTCTGGGACCATTACCCAGCTACCACATGTGCCATGCTCCCAGCTTCATCGAGGAGCATGGATGAGCCTACTGACTGTGAATGGGAGAACATGTGATTGGGGGCGATGATGTGTGAGAGGCACATGGGAACTAATTGTGAAGAAAAGTACCCAAACACCATCTACGGAATAAATGCTTTAGAAGAATGCTTCCAAGATACCTTTGAAAAAAGAAAAGAATATTGGAAAGAACATGGAATTATCAGCCAGAGGCCTCTGGGTCCTTCGCTTGACTGATCAGGTAACATTGGGTAAACCACTGAATATCATCAGTGAGACTCAGTGCCTATACAGCCTTAAAATGAGGCAGCTGGATTAGTAACCTCCAAACTTCCTTCTAGCCCCAATTTTCGTGCAAGCATTTACATTACAACACATTATTGACTATCTGCCGTGTATAAGAGCCAACACTCTCATAAATTGTAGAGGTGTAAAGACGAGAAGAGAGCTTAGTGGTACTACTGCTCCAAAGTTTACTTTAAAGATATTGAAAAATGAGAATGGCATAAGATACCTAAATATTAAACAAGTGTCTAAAAATTAGACAAGTATCTGTGTGGGTGATTTTGCCAAGAAGTGGGTGGAATAAACTGGCAAGATTAGAGATGAAGGAGAAACATCTTTTCTATCTAAGATATGCTCTTGATATTTATGTTTAGGAAAAAGGGGACTGCTGCTCATTTTTTAAGTATAGTAAACTTTTCAATAATTGGTGGGTAGTTTTAATTTAACTGTTAAAGAAATATCATGGAGAAAATTGAACTACTGTGTTAAAAAAATGTATAGAACTTACATCTATTGTCTACTTATGTGAGAAAACAATCTTCTATATAGGACAATGACAGAATCATGTTCCAAAATAGGTAGATTAGGTACAAAAAGGTAAATGTTTATATCTTGAGTAAAATTTTTAGAGCTAAGAGGGACTTTAGAGGTCATGGAATGAATGTCTCTTTTTTTTAAACATATAAAAATAGGTATTCGGAACCTCCCAAATATTTATTAAAAGAAATCTTTAAAAATCTCTAAATATCTTTTTCTCTCTTGTCAGTTTTTCCCCCAATAAAACACTGCCTTTCCTCAAATTAGAGGAGCTGTAATTTCCTTCAAATATATGCTATATCTGTAAATTAATTGCAAGGAAATCCACAGAAAGCAAAAAATTAACAGATTAATGAAATTGTGAAATTGTTTATTATTATATTACGGACCGTAATTATGCTTTCTGCCTGTCCTTGATGAGTGACAATGTGAAGCCAAGTGATATAGTAGTGACAACTTGACAGCAAGCCTGATCAATTTGCAAATTGCAGTTGATCCATTGCAATTTGAGCCTAAATTCTCACCCAGATCTTCTATGTGCTAAAACTGTGGGAAAGTGTTTCCATTCTCAGGTCTCTTATTTCCTCATCTGTAAAATGAAGGGATTGAATGAAACGAACTTGCATGGAAATATTAGGATGATTTGAAATAAAGTACCATCTTGTGAAGTTCAAGGCAGAGACAAAGAACTCACGAAAAGATAAACCTCAGTAATCAGAAATATATCTTTTCTTGGTGTGGGTCCTGGCTGCAATTGATATCTTCAGATGTAACTTAAAGACAGGATTTCAAGGAACTTGGTTGGTTTATTCTCTCCTTTGCCTTCAGCCCTTACCATGCAGCAGAGCACTATTAATTAATGTGTGCATTACATACTTGAAGACCTAGGTGAATTTTGTTTTTAATAGCACCAGTCTTCTTTATCCATCAATTTTTACCATATTTAAGGGGGAGTATCGCTTAATTCTTTATTTTGTTATGAAATTACAAGATGGATTTATATCATTCTATTTTTAATTTTGGCTGTTGCAGGAAGCATGTCTCTTGCCCACAGATGATTGTACTTCCTACCTGGGAATTTATTTATTGTACATGTGACTCACTCTTCGTGTCGCATGTGAGGAGGAGCTTAGGGAAAAGAGAATAGTTCTATTTAAAAGACACTTGGTTGGAAAAAAAAAAAAGACGTAGTTGTTGTCTTGAAAAGTTTACTGAACGGGTCTTTGTGAACGTTCCAGGTGAGGTTCACACCAGGTCAAAGTATCATTGTAAAATGTCTAAAGTCCATGAAAAGAAAATCTGTTGATCGAATTTCTTTTTAACACTATGTCAGTTTCATCTCTTCTATTTAAAATTTCTTTTCTCTGTTTCTAAAATGGCCATATTATTCAGAACAAGCCCTTTTGGAAAAAAAAAATCCCCAATCCACTAGGAAAAAAGATCAAAGAAATTTCATTGCAAATGAGACCATGACACCCGTGATTTAGATGGGATAGCGTGTCCTGGGTTTCAGCAATAAGATAACAGCTCCCTTGGCTTCTGCTCTTGGAGAGGTTTGAACTATTGTGGCAGCTCACTGGCATGATTTAAGGCAGGGATTCTGACCTGCTGTTCCCACTAAAGCAGAGACCGAGCCGTGCGGGAGGTAGTGAAAGGCTTGCTCGCCACGGAACGGAAAGCTGTGGAGAAATTCAAAGAGCCATTTAAACTTGGAGTCAACGATTGAAGTTCTCAGAGTTTGGGGGCTGGAAATAAGAGACATTTGTATTAGGCGGAGGCCAACATGGGAGGCAACCAGCATTGAAGAAAATTCTTGTAGAGTTTAGTCAGGGATTAGATCGGAAGCACTGGCCCCTGTTCCGGAAAGGCAACGAGTTGGTGGTGCTGGATAACGTGTCTGGGTGTACGAGAAGCAAAGCAAGTGCTTCTAATGGAGGATGTCACTAGATGTCACTCTGGATTTCGTTATTTGGTAGTGTAAAGATTTTAGCAGCTTTGCCATTTTGCTACCGATGTCTCTTACAGAGCCTGAAGAGACAATGTGAAATGTGCATGAATAACAGGGAATTGCTGACTGAATGTCAATGAACGCGTGTGGCTTCTATTGATCATTCATTATTGACATGAAGGTCTCTAGCGTCTCTGCTTTTTCACTTTAAACTCCTTCTCAGCTAAAATTTCCAAGCATCTGAACAGGGAGGCCTTGAAGAACGGGTTGATCCAGGTCTCACAGGATGTTTTACAAAGTACTTTGACCTCTGGAAGAAATCACAGGTACTTTTCATAAAGACTCAACAACTGCTTTGAATAAAAATTCAAATACCAAGACAGAAAAGAAAGGGCATCCTTTTCATATTTAAGCGGGTTAATTTGTACCTTTCTGAGTTTATAAATAGCTAAGAAGAACTTTGATGAGAAGAATTCTTGCATTTTTATTGTTCTGCTTGATACGTCTCCACACTTTAGTCAGTGTGCAGCCAGTAACACCGGACTGTCCCCCCCCACCCGACGGTGACAAATGAAAGGCTGTACAGTACCCTGTGATTGTGGGTCCATGGTTTTTTTTCTTTTCGCTTTGTATACATTAATTAGGTATACACAATCAGAGCTGAGTGCAGAGGCAGCTAAATAAACAAATGACACTGTGGAAAGGTCTTTCTGCATACTAATCATATCCTACATCTGCAAGCAAAAGCTCTATAAATCGATTTGCTCTTTCACATCAAAAGACAAACAGTGATGCAAGTCAGCAGTTCCTTTGTCAAAGTCACAGAGAATGCTGTTCTTCACAGACGCATCTTTACAAAGCTGGATTCAACCATTTGACGATTAGCATTATTGGCAACTCTTCAAAGAAGATTCATCAAGCGATTTGCAATTGGATTGGTTACCATTTTTATGATGCTCGCCATGAAATCTAACTAAAAGTGATTGACATTTGAATTCTTGCTTGGGGGATGAGGAAGCCAGCGAAAGAAAAGACGTCTCCTGACTCCCCAGAGACTGTGCCATACTTGTGTGTGTGTGGGCTGGCGTGTCAGCCACGGGGCACAATTGGCAGGACCTGACATGAAATGGATGCTGGGTGATGGGCATTTCTAAGGGGAGGCCAGGAGAATGGGTCCTTGCTTTTTCGTATTTGTGCTAAGAGCACAAACACCAAGTTTCAATGAGTTTTGCAAGAGCATATTAAGATATTCTATTTCGTTGCCCTGTTTGAGAACAAAAGGTCAGTTTGCACTGGGGAAAACCTAGAGGATCCACGTTAGCTAGACACTGATTGTGTTACATTAGTTGGGTAGAGAAGTAAGACATGGGGGAGAGAAAGAAAGGAGAAGTAGAGACTTCTCTAGAGAGAAATATATCCCAGGACAGTGCTTAATGATCTCTAGGGAAATGAGTAATTACGGTGATGGCCAGGGCACCATGTTAGTAAAATTTAGGCATCTTCAGTATTTCCAACAACAGAGATTTTAAAATTTGCCTCTGCTATGGATCTGAAAATTGTAGTAACTTTTCCTATTGATTTCGACATTTCCCATTTAATCGAATTTAATTATTCAACATTACATATTCTTTAGCTGTACCTGAGACACCGTTGAGGGGTAAGCCATTCCTAAAATTAACGAAGGAGGATAATCCCACCACCATTCCAGGCTATACTTGGTATGTTTCAAGTACATAATTCAACTCTCCCATTATTTTCAAGGAGTTCTGGCATTAACTTTGAAAGGCTTACTTATTAAGTAGTGTGACTTACACCGATAGAGATGTAACTATTTTTGTGGTCACCTCTTTTTGCTTTCCAATTATCTTGGGGAAATCTTCTTAAGATTGCATCCTAAAATATCAGAGAATTTGCTTTAAAAATCGGGCTCATAGTCATGGTCAGAAGCAATAAGCAAGAGTTGTTGCATGAGATCCAACTGGTCAGGGAGAATGGTGCCCTCAGTAGTGCCGTGGAGAGAGTAGAGTATTCAACTCCGGCCATGAACTAATGTTTTGACTGACTTCCAACAGGTGGCTCGAGCCTACTGTGCCTCAATTTCCTACCTGTTAAATGGAGGCAGAGATAGTGACTTATTACTGAAGAGTGTTCTGACGATTAGCTAATAAATGATGGTAGGAAAGCTTTGTGCAATTCTAAAGTGCTATATAAATGATATATTGTTATCACCATCACTACTAATAATTATAACGATCATAAAAAGTGAATGACTCTGCTATGGAGAGCTTGAGTCCCACAGGAAAGTTATTTTTTCTTAGTCTGTTTTCATGTTTTAACTGGGTCCTTAAAACTGCTTAATTGAATAAAAGCAAGCATTTCGGTGCTCTCAGCATTTGTAAACTCATTGTGGAATCTGCTCCAAAAAATCAAAGGGGGCTCTGCGTGGGCTCTGCATTTAAGGAATTATTCCTACCCCAGATTGTTTCTACATCATAAAAAGAAGAACTGCTATGAACAATTAAGTTTCCTTTTTACTTAACTATCTTAAGCGCAGTCTGAAAAAATAGTGTTTTGCGGAAAAGAACATAATACAAATATCCCTATCTTATTATTTAGAACTCAGCCATATGCCTCTGGAAAAAACAGCAACTAAAATCTAGCACCCAAGCACAAAAGTGCTCCAGAAAATCTAAATCAATACTGAACAACTCAAACACAAAAGTCACACTCTTTATTCAAAACAGAGCATTCTGGGTCTATTGTTAGTTTATTTTTACCTTTTTTTTTTTCTCTACACAGAATTTCAACATGTCTGTTTCTCGCTTCTTAAACCATATTAAAAAGAGCAAATTAGAAGGAAGTGGAGGGCTGCTGAGAGCAAACACGCCAACAGCATTCCAGTTACCTATTGCTGTTGACAAACCACCCCAATTCTTAGTGGCTTCAGACACCAACCACATGTTATTTTGTTGAAGGGTCTGAAATTGGGGTAAGGCTCTGTGAGGGTGGGACAGCTCCCCTCGACTTGGTATCAGAGGAGGCTCTAAGGTGATGAGCAGAAGAACCCGAAGACTGGCTCGCTCACCCAGCCAGCACTCGGGCTGGGTACCCTCTGACGGGGCGCTGAAACAGCTGGCCCTCCATGGGCCTTGTTCTCTGGTTCTGTGTGTTCTCTGCACACGGTCTCTCCAGCACGGCAACTCCAGGGTAGCCAGACGTGTTACATTAGCATCGGGATCCATGGAGTACGTGCTGGGGGTGTGTCGTGCCGGGAGGAGGCTGAATGGCATTTATGAGCTAGCCTTTGAAGTCACACAACTTCACTGTCTTGGTCAGCCCAGATCGCTATAACAAAAGGCCATAGATTGAGTGGCTTCAACAATAGATATTTCTCATAGTTCTGGAGGCTGAGATCAGGGTGCCAGCATGGTCAGGAGCTTGTGACAGCCCTCTTCCTGCCTCATGTGTATCCTCCCATGGCAGAGAGAGAAAACTCTGGTCTTCGGTCCTATTCGTATAAGAACATGAGTCCCATCATGGGGTCTCCACCCTCATGACCTCATATCAATCTCATTACCCCCTAAAGGTTCCACCTACTAGTACCCTCACACTGGGGACCAGGGATTCAAGGAATGAATTTGGGGGGTCATAAACATTCAGTCTGTAATATTCATTTTTGCCACTTGCTGTTCCTTAGAAGCAAATCTCCAAGGCCAGTGCACATGTTGGTAGAACTATGGTAGAGTAAAGGTGCCAAGCACTTTGGACTCTGGCAGTGCAATGTGGATTTGAATTCTAGAGCAACTACTAGGCGCATGACTCTGGGAAACATTCTTTCTCTAACTGGCGTATGAATAACTGTAGCAGGTTTCTATTGCTACGTACCATTCTGCTTCACAATTTAATAGTTAAAGCAACTTACTATGTCCCACCAGTCTGTGGATTGATTGGGTGATTCTTCTACTGGTTTTTCCTGGCTCACTCAGGTCGCTGCAGTCAGCAGGTGGACTGGGTGGGACTGGAGGGACTTACTAAGTAAGTAAGATGGCTTCAGATTAAGGGGTGATTAATAGACTCCATCTATGATGAGGAGGAGCCGGAAAATACTGTGTCCGTCTGTTTCAATCTATGACAGCAGCGTCTACCTCACAGGTGGTGTAAGAATTAAGTAAAATATCTCTGTAAGGCCTTCATATAACCCCTGGATATAATAAGCACACTGTAAATGTTAGCTATTTTCATAGAGATTATTCCAGAAATTCCATACAGCACAGTGTTCTGGAGACAGATGAACTGGGTTGAAATCACAGCTATTTGCTGACTACGTAAACTTGTAAGCACCTTCTATGCTTCCTATTCCTCATTTGTAAAATGGGAATTATGGGGGCCTGGGTGGCACAGCGGTTAAGCGTCTGCCTTTGGCTCAGGGCGTGATCCCGGCGTTATGGGATCGAGCCCCACATCAGGCTCTTCTGCTGTGAGCCTGCTTCTTCCTCTCCCACTCCCCCTGCTTGTGTTCCCTCTCTCGCTGGCTGTCTCTACCTCTGTCGAATAAATAAATAAATAAATCTTAAAAAAAAATAAAATGGGAATTATGATAATACTTACCTCATAGAGTTGTCACGATGGTTTCATGTGAAACACTTAGAAGAGTGCATAGTAAGGACTCAATAATATTAAAGGACAATGCAATTATACATATACATCAGATTGAAGCCTTTACTGTGCCCACTCATAGTAACGGTGCCCGCTGATACATTCTCCGTGTCCTGTACTTTCTTCCATAACATTTATCATAGTTTTATTTATTTGTCTAATATCTGCCCTTCCCGGTATTAACGCTTGACTTCATGGTGATAGAGAGAGAATCTTTGGGGTATTCCCCCCCACATCATATCCCCAGGAGCTAGATAGTGCCTGACACAGAGAAGGTATGATAGAGTAAGCATGGAAGGCAAAGAAATGAACCAAAAAGCAGAGCAGACTGGATCTGCCTAACAAAACAAAACAAAACCAAACCCAAAAAACACCTTTCCTGTTTGTATGTACAGAAAGTACCATCATTGATCATTGTACAGATATTCCTGGACAATCTAGGACAGTTCCTTTAAATACAACAGAGAACGGGGTGATGCATTCTGGAAGCACTTAGATAAAGTCTGTTGGTCAGAAGAGGTAGTAAGGTTTTGTATTTGGAAACCCAGATAGTCATCCATTTAAAGACTTTTTATTCAGGACTATAAATTCCCAGTTCTAGGCACAGTGGATCCATCTGTGACAAAGAAGCCCTTCCCTCATGGAATTTATGTTCTCTCCAGAATCCCTTCTGTTCCAAAGATGCTGATAAAAATTATATTGTTACTCTATGATTATTTCAAACTTATACTGGGAAAATCTTTCTAAAATGACAGCCTGGGATTGATTTTCTTTTTACTTTTTATCATTTTTTCTCTTGCAGATTATCATTTAAAAATTTTGCTTAGATTTTTATGCATCTCTTGCATTTTTTTTAATGTTCCAACTGAACTATTAAGGGCGACTTAGTATTTTATCCATATGTTCAAATAAAGTGATTTCTACCGTTTCATTTTCTCGCCCTGGACATCTCCCTCCTGCACCCCTTTGCTGTCCAGCTCCAATCTAGCCGCTACATGCTAAACCTACATTTACTCTACTCTCACAACTGATTGAAAGTTTTGATGTATATGGTATTTCATGTTAAAAGTAACTTTGACTCCCAAATTTTAAAGACATTGCTCCAAAGTCTTCAGCTTTCAGAGCAGCTATTGAGAAAATCTGATGCCATTACCATCAATAATCCTGTATATATGACCTGTGTTTCTTCTCTCTGGAGGAGTTTAGGAAACGTGATGATAGCATTTGGCACAGGTTTTTTTTTTTTTTCTTTCTTTCTTTCTTCCTTTCTTCTCTCTTTTCCTTCCTTCCTTCCTTCCTTCCTTCCTTCCTTCCTTCCTTCCTTTCAGTTAACCGTGTGGACCTTCTCAGTCTGGAGACATGTGTCCTTCCATATCACAGAATTTTTCTGTAATTCCTGTTGGTAGTTCCTTTTTTGACTTCTCTTTCTGGAACACTTTAAAAAAAATCAATTATAGAATCTCTCAGATTAATCCTCCCAGTATGCTTGTTCTCCCATTCTCCATAAGTTTGCTTTTTTTAGTTCTGTGAGTTAACAATATTGTTTTCCAAGGCTTCGGTTAAATATTTCTCTTTGGTTATTTTATAATTTCTAAGAGCTTTTCTTCTTTTCATCATCCTTTTTTTGTAGGACATTTTTATTATTTAATGGTCAAAGTATCTTCTCTTTTCATGAAGGTATTAACTATATGATTTTTTAAAAGTCGTGCTTAACAGATTTGGTCTTTGTTGTAAAACTAACTCCAAATGTAGAGACTTGAAACAATAATTTCTTTTTTCTCACCATTCTTTGCATAATTGGGTGGTTCCTTTGCTGGTGCTGTCTGTGGTCAAGATGAAGCAGTCAGCAGGCAGGTTGGGGACTGGCCAGAGTGTCTCTCATCCAGTTTACTCCTTAGCAAAGTAATCTCAGGTGCACCGGAATTTACTCATATTTTGCAGGGAGAAAGAAAATTATTTTTATTCAGTCTTCAATGTTACACTAGTGTCTTTAACTTCTGTGAAGTCAGTTAATGAACAGTGAGCTTGAACCTTTTCTGTGTGGTGCTTACACTCCATGTAAGTTACATGGAAGTTCTCTGTTTAGAGCAAGGGGCTTTGTACCCATTTCATACAATATTTATAAGGAAGGCTGAAATGAGGAGAACATTTAAATGAGAAATCAGAAGACTTGATTTCTAAATATTTCCTGAATGAGCACATCTGCCATGAGCCAATGATGTTACTCTGGGCAAGTCATTTAATTGTCTTGTCCTGGATAGTTTCATCTGCGAGACAAACATTTTAACTGAATTCTCTGTAGCTTCTCCTCCAGCCCCACATTCTATGGCTTTTGTCATAAAGGTATGATTGCAAATTGGTAGAAAAGTTAATTTTAGTGCTTCAGAGTATACCTACTGGGGGGGAAATCATGCCCCTCAGGAACAGCAAATTGGCCACAAATCTTCACCTGGGTTGATCCTGGCTTCATCTGGATCTCGAGTCCGGGTGTTTGATTCACATTGTCCCCCTGTCCTGCCCTCGACCTGCTTATATGGCATCTTTGCGTTACATACATTTGTCTGTTTTGTGTTTCATTTGATATTGAGTCCTCTGTCAAGTGTACAACTTTCTTTGTAACATAGTTTCTTTGGAAAATATACTTTCAGAGGTCCAGGAAAATTGTGATAAATATAGAAGACAACTTATATATATCTATTGTTGATTTCACCGAAGAATACTATGATAAGTTGCTAGGACGGCCATTAAAAAATATCACAGCCTGGGTGGCTTCAACAACAGAAATTGATTTTCTTATTCTATAATAAGGAGGTTAGAAATCCAAGATCAAGGTATTAGCAGGTTCGGTTTCTTCTGAGGCCTCTCTCCTTGGCTTTCGGATGGTGCCTTCTCACTGTGTCTTCACATGGTCCTTCCTTCTTGCACGGGCATCTCTGGTATCTCTTTGTGTGTTCAAATTAACCCCTTATAAGAACACCAGTCAGATTGGATTAGTATCCACCCTAAAGACCTCATTTTAACTTTATCATCTACCTAAAGGCCCTATCTCCAACTACGGTGGCGTTCTGAGGTACTGGGCGGTTAGCCCTTTAACATGTGAATTTAAGGATGGTGTATTTCAGCCCACAACAAATACTTTATGCATTTCGTATTTATTTGTCAATTTTTATGTCGACAGTGACTGTACATCTAAGCCTTTCAGTGTGATTAGGTTATATTCAACAAATAAAAATTAAGCATTGGGAAATTAATTTTTTTTGGATTTTAAAGAAAGAAAGCACTGGAAAGAAGTCTAGATTGAGACTGAATGTGAAGCTAGCCTGGGTCCAAAAATATTGCCTTCAGTTCGTCCGATGACATTGTACTCAAGTCAAAAGCCAAGGATCAATTCCTATCTTCAAACCATTGAATGTATCGACATAACCAGTTCCTCATCTGTAAACAAAGGTATTAGACTAGTACAGTGTTTTTCCTAACTTGAAACAGAAGTTAGAATCTCTAGGGAGAAGGACCAGGAATTTATTAACAACACCCTGGTGGTTTACTTGGACATTTAGCCTTGGGAACCATTACATTAGATAAATCAGTGATACCTAAATATACCCATTACCAATCACGCATACTTATTTTTTTAATACAACTGTAACTCTCTTCTAATCTCTTATGACTCTATAGAGGTTTAATGATTGTACTTCTCTGTTTTTCTGCTAAAGAGTCTGTACTGAGAGAGGGAAGGGACGGAACCAAGTGTTAGCTGGAAATCTGATTTCTATGGAATTGTTGGATAGCTGCTCTAAAGCGACATACAAACGTCATAAATTAAAACCATGATACACAAAATGGCTTTTAAAAATATTGCAGTTATATAATGTAGGCTTTAGAGTTAAGGAAAATATAAAATTTTCCTAAAATAACTTTTGGGTTGTTTTATGGAGCGATGTATTTTGTAGATAAGTAATTCTGCTTTCTCACAACACATGCTTGAACAGGTAATGCAATATAGCACAGTAGTTAAGAATGTGGGTCTAGATGATACAGAAGATTGGGTCCTCAAAAGAAGAATAGTAGGGTAGGGTGGACCAATAGCTGCTATTAATTACATCTTTAAATACATCTCTGCTTGTAGTTCCTTACGTACAGTGGAAGCACATACTTATACTCACCGAGACAGACACTCATGCATTTCCAATCTGTTGTGAAGATTTCCCCAAGGATGTTATAATGATGGAACTTTGTGGATGGAATATACCTTCGAGGTCATTTAATCCATCTCTAATTTACAGGAGAGGAAACAGAGGCACAGAAAATTGTAACCTGTCTAAGATAACCCATAACCCAGATCATTTTTCTAAAACTCTGGTTTTATTCTTCTCCTATAACATACTTTCTTGGTCTTTGATCCCTGATTTTGAGGTTATATCGCATATAAATATATTTATATGTAACATATACATTACATATCCATATATATATACACACACACACACACATATAAATATCTGTACTTAATTAACAAGATAAAATAAAATAAATATTAGATTATAGGCCAGAAGTTCCAAATGAGTAGCCAGCAACTGAGCTTTGACTGGCTCACACTATTAAAATATTCCTAAATTGGTGGTCAACATTAAAAATGTGTGAGATTTCATATAAAATACATGTTAATAGCATCTTTTGAAAAAAATAGGGGCTCCTTGGTGGCTCAGTTGGTTGAGTGTCTGCCTTTAGCTCTGGTCATGATCCTGGAGTCCCAGGATAAGCCCCGCATTGGGGTCCCTGCTCAGTAGGGAGTCTGCTTCTCTCTTTCCCTCTGTTCCTCCCTTGCTCTTGCTCGCTCTCTCTCACTCACTCTCTCTGAAATAAATAAATAAATAAATAAATAAATAAATAAAATCTTTAAAAAAATAGACTTGACAATCCTGAGTCCGTGTTTCCCCATGGTAACCATTGGTAGGCTGTAAGTGGCAGCTGTTCCTCTCTAGACAGGGCATTTGTCCTCCAGTTCACTTTGGACCTGTTTGGTCCACAAGGCTGAGATCAAGTGGCAATTTTCATTTTTCTCCGTTCCTTCACTGTTGCTTTTCTATTAATAAATTTAAATGGAAATGGAAATATTTCTTGTGCCCATGAGTCCCTAAGTTGGAAAAACAAAATCATATTTCAAGGAAAACATTTTCTGTCCTACCCCCAAATCCTTCACTTAGATTACATGTCTAGTTCTCACAGGCATTTACGGATGCACGAAGTGTAGGGTGCAGTGGTTCTCAACTGTCCTGCTCCACCATTAAAAGTGAGGTCAGCACAGACTCTCATTACTGACAACTGTAGTATTCTGGGGTGGGTGTCGGGTTTTGCCCAAGCAGAGATGTGGTAAAATCTTAGGCAGGAAAGAGAGAATATGTGAAACCTGAAAAATCCCCATCTCCTTCAATCTACCTCTCTGGGAAGGATGTACTTTTCTCCATCTCTTCCCACTTAAAAATATGTGTCATATAGTATCTGCTTTAAAATAGAAATTTGTCTTTAAAGCTCCCTTTAATGTAGAGTTTAAAACCAAGAATGCCTAAATAATTCTATTGCAAGTTCCATTTTGTTAATCTTTGATACGTATGTGAGACTTTGGACTAAATTCCCTTTTTAACTGTTCATAACATTTTTTTTTAACTATTGATTTGGAGAAATTCCTTTGTTTCATCAAAAGGAAAGAATAAGCTTATTCAAGTGAACAGTTCAGTGTTGACTTTATTGAAAGTCTCTGGAAACAATATTACCCATAAGATCAAAAGATGAATGGCTGGGGGAAGATCCAAAATTCAGTAGGCATGACCTGAGAAGCTCAATTAAAATCATAAAATAAGTACTCTCAATGTTCCACTGAACTATCAAAGCGTTTCTCCTATTAGGAAACTGAGCTTTCACAACCCAGAAAGGATAAATACTCTTCTAATTTCTTCAGTTATCTTCCATTTAACAGAACCTAGAATGTCATTATTGTCATTGTATAGTATGGGAAGGAAATTCCAGACACTCCATAAAAGCTTAAAAGTCCATATTCACTTGAACTTCAGATAGACCATCCTTTTTTTTTTTTTTCAAATAACCATTACCAGATTTGACTATATCTGAGAACAGAATGCTGAGAATTAATGACCTGGAAGTCAAAATGGATATGCAGAAAGCCTTACTAGTTAGAGATGAGATTATTCAAAGAATTGCCCACTTCAAAGTTACAAGCAATTCTTCAGGAACCGATGAGATAAAAATATATACCTTTGGGTTGCAGATCTTCCTTAATGTCAATTCCTTTAATATGTCATGTATCTGGGCCTATGAAAGTTAAATTGCTTTCAGCTCAATTATTTGCTTTCAAATGAATTGAGAATCTGTAAACTTTGATTACATATGAATACAAGAAGTCTGCAGTTACTCATAAATAAAGTAACCTGACTTTTCCATAAGTCTCCTTATCTTTTCTTCTTTCTTATTTTTTTCATTGAAGTCCAGTTGACATACAGTATTATACTAGTTTCAGGTGCACAATATAGTGATTAAACGATTATATACATTACCAAATGCTCACCACATTAAGTGTAGTTACCATCTGCCACCATACAAAGTTATTACAATATTATAATTACTTTAAATGTAAATGGTCTAAATGCTCCAAACAAAAGACATAGGGTGACTGAATGGATTAAAAAAAAAAAAAAAGACCTATCTATATGCTGCCTGCAAGAGATTCACTTCAGACCTAAAGACGTGTAGGGTCTGAAAGTGAAGGGATGGAAAAGATACTTCATGAAAATGGAAGCAAAAAAAAGTTGGGGTAGCAATGCTTGTATCAGACAAAATAGATTTTAAAATAGAGACTGTAGGGGCGCCTGGGTGGCACAGCGGTTAAACGTCTGCCTTCGGCTCAGGGCGTGATCCCGGTGTTGTGGGATCGAGCCCCACATCAGGCTCCTCCGCTGGGAGCCTGCTTCTTCCTCTCCCACTCCCCCTGCTTGTGTTCCCTCTCTCGCTGACTGTCTCTATCTCTGTCGAATAAATAAATAAAATCTTAAAAAAAATAATAAAATAAAATAGAGACTGTAACAAGAGACAAAGAAGCGCGTTCCATAATGATAAAGGCAACACTCCAACAAGAGGATATAACAATTATAAACACCTATGCACCCAACACAGGAGCATCTAGGCACATAAAGCAAATATTAACAGACATAAAGGGAGAAATTGACAGTAATGCAATAACAGTGGAGACCTTTAACACTCCATTTCTCATCTTTTTTCTTTTTCTCTTTCTTAAGTAAAGTTGCTTTGGGGGAAGATACTTGGCTAGCCACTCAGATTCCTTAAGTCCACTGTCTATGTTAGAAATAAGTTGGAATTTTTGTTTAAATAATGCACGTCTCAAAATCCTTGCTGAGAAGTCACAGGAAAAAAAAAAAAGGAATAGTGACAACAAGAACTGTTATTTAGAGCTGCCTGACAAGTTGTGTATAGCACAGGCAATGGTGGCACAACCGGGATGGGGGTGACGTGTCCATATGTATTCCCAGGGCCAGGGAGTCAGAAGACGTCTCTCACAGCAACCCAACAACCCAGAAAGATTTTTAGCTTGTTTGTTCTCACCAAGCAGCTTGAAAAATTTTTCCCTAAACTGATTTGCTCCAAGCCCTGAATTCAACTTGTATACTAATTAGAAATAGTAACTTTGTTATAAAAGCCATGGAACTCTGAGGTGGCAGAGAGGTGACAGGTAACTAAATTAAAAATGATTGTCTCACAGATGAAAATTTCCAGAACAGGAGAATTAAATGACTCGCTCAGAATAACATCATTGGCTCATGGCAGACACGTTCCTTCCGCGATCCTTCAGTACCCATCTCCTGACTCCTTCATTTCACCACACGTTTTTCTTATAAATATTTTGTAAAATGCATGCCAATATCCTTGCTGAGGAAGAGGGAACTTTCATGTAATGTACACATAAAGTATAAGCACCACACACAAAAGATTCAAACATACTGTCTCATTAACTGACCTCACCTAAGTTAAATCTGCTAAGTACGATAACATGAAAGATTGAATAAAAGTAATCCTCTTCCCCAGATATGATTTGTAGAAGTGATGGGGATGGTGTGTATCCATTTAAAAAGAAGTGTCGAGGGAAGTTTGAACTACTACCTTCTTCCTAAGCTATATGTAAAATTATGACTTTGTCCTAGTGCCATCCTCATCTACATGCATAGTTTTCCTCAAAGTCGTCTTTTATATTTATCACCACGGAAGAATGCTTGCTGTCCTGGGTGTGTGCCTGACCACCATGAAAATGGCAGACGCATTTCCATAAGTTCAATCTTGAATTTTTTTGTTTTTTCTTATTGCCAGTCATGCTATTAGAATAGTAACAGCCATGTTTAAAGCAACAAAGTCCTGATTCAGAAGTGAGATTCTCTGAAGCTCTTCAAACAGTTCACACGGCTTAAAAAAATTAAGCCAGCTCAATGGAGTGGAAGTGTTACTCCCTCACTCCCTATGGTTTCTGAAACCCATTAGCGACACATGTTTCCTTCGAAGCATTTATGCTAACATTACTTTCTTTGGTTTGTTTCCCAGTCCTGCTGCCTTTCTTATAAATAACACTTGTAAACAGGAACTTAACCACATGTAATGGGGAGGAAAGTTGCCTGGGTTTTTTGCAGCCTCATAGCCCCCAAATGGTTGAGAGGATGACCAGCAATTGTACGTTCAACCTGTGGGGCACAGAGCAAAAGCCATAGTGTCAGGGCTGACACTCATTTAAGCATCATATCTTGAAAATAAACATTTTAAATGCTCTGTAATACTGTTTCTGTGCATACTTTTTTTTCCAAAAGCTGGATTTAAGTGTGTGTGTGTGTGTGTGTGTGTGTGTATTTCAATAAAACATTTGGTTTTTCATTTGCCCACTCCCCACTACATAATATTTATTTAACACAACCATAATTTGTTCAAAGAATAGCATTACTTTTCCCCATGTATTGTTGTTTCTTGTCTCCAGAAATTAAAGGACATTTGTTTTTTATTAAAATCATCCCCAGTAGGGAAAAACTAGGTCATATGTCATACCAGGTCCAAGATTGGAAATGAGATTGGACATAACTCACGAGCCATGTTTCATGTTAATCAATTAGCATTTTGAAGAACCAATCTCCTCCAACAGAATTTGTTGATGCAGCTATTCTAGGAAAAAGAGTAGGAATAAAATGTTTCCAGAAAGATTGCCTGGGTGGACAGTCAAGTGGTAGCTCTGGGCTTTGAGGACGGTTGGAGGACATTGGCACCGGAAGATGTAAAGGCTCTACAGAAGAGTAGGAGTACCCAAATAAAAGGGAAAGAACACTATAGACCAGTTTTATTAAAATGAATGACTTTGTCATTACTACAAATAGTGCCATTGAAATGATGATGCTATTATAACAGCTATGTTGGAATGCATTAGACATTTTCTGAGACCAGATTACCTTTGAAGGTTACAAAGTTGTCTCTCTAAAAAGAGGTAAGTACGAACAGATGACAAAGAACTATTTTATAGTGGATTTATGTTGACTTGAGCCACATCAGCTGTATTTTTACTCTAATTTTTCTACCCAAATCATTGAGAAAACTGACATGGTCATAATGCAGTTATAGGGTGAGGGGGTAAAAAGCAATGCATGAGAAGTAAGAATAAAAGAAAAATTGAAAAAGGTAAAATAGAAGCATCTTTCTACTCAGTCACATTTTATTTAATTTGCAGAAATATCATCAATAAAGTAATAAAACAAATTATGCAAACTTATTTCATAAAATGTCTTCCAAGTACATTTGTCTCATTTAATCCTAACAATAACCTCAACTGTCTCTCTAGTTTTCAGATAGATGAGAATATGAGCACCAGTTAGTGAAATGACTTGGCCAAAGTCTCCTTGTTAAAGAAGAAAATGAAAGAAAATGCTTGATCTCACACATTTTGTGTTTCATAAAATAAAATCTCATGTTTTTTCCCCTTTCTTATCACGACAAAAGATGCTTTCTTCCAATAGTAACATTTATGCACATCACAACATAAAGCACTTGGATTTAGCATGAATCAGAAAATTAAAATAATTCCACAAAAATAGAGGCCAGGAAAGGCCATTTAGAAAGCCAGGCCTTGTAAGTACCCTGTTGTAGATCCAGGTGCATCGCCCAGATGGCACAGGTATAAAACCTATGAAATGGGAAAAATGAGGCCGTGAGCGCTATTATGACCGTTCTACATCTATAATACATTTATCCCAAGAGGCAGTTGTACAGCTGTTAACATATATGGGCTTGTATTTTCACTTGTACTTGCAAAGATATTTAAGATTTATGATGATGGGTATCTTTCCTCTGTAAAGACTGCAAAATAAGGAAATTTACCAAGAGCACAATCAGGTGATGAGATGTATTCACTAAGGATTATTGCAGCAAATGAATAAGGAAGACACTACAGCTTCCCGGTCCTCTCAGTTACAGCGGAATTAGTGCGATTAAAGATAACTCTCTTGTTTCTCAGTTGGTTTGTTCTGTTAGTCTGTCCTCTTCCGTTAACTGTGCTGAAGAAGAAATGGAAGGAATTGCAAAACTGCAATTTGGCTTTCAGAAGAAAGACATTTAAATGGACGCCTAATTTGAAATCGTTCTTTGAACTTTAAGAAGTAAGAATTTTTCAACTCTAAAATGCAGAATGTTTTTTGCGGTGTTCTTTTCATATAGCTGTCATACGATTGGAGTTAAAAATAATTTTTTCTGTTTGCGTGGTTTTAAAAAGACATGGCTGGAACTGGCTCTTAAAAGACACTCAGGGGCGCCTGGGTGGCACAGTGGTTAAGCGTCTGCCCTCGGCTCAGGGTGTGATCCCGGCGTTGTGGGATCGAGCCCCACATCAGGCTCCTCCGCTGGGAGCCTGCTTCTTCCTCTCCCACTCCCCCTGCTTGTGTTCCCTCTCTCGCTGGCTGTCTCTATCTCTCTCGAATAAATAAAAAAAATCTTAAAAAAAAAAAAAGACACTCAATGTTCTTTAAAAAGTGTCCAGGAGAGAATTAGTTCTTACTTCTGCTGTGACAAACCACCACAAGCTCAGTGGTTTAGAGTAATACAAATTTATTATCTTAAGGGTACAGAGGTCGGAAGTCCAAAATCGGCCTCACATGGATAAAATCAAGGTATTAGCAGGACTGTCTGTATTCCTTCTGGAGGCTCTAGAGAAGAGTCTGTTTCCTTCCTTTTTCCAGCTTCTAGAAGCCTCCCGCATTCCTTGGCTTCTGGCCCCTTCCTCCATCTTCAAAATCAGCAGCATTTTCAAATCTCTTTCTGATCCTTTTGCTTCCCCTGTGATTACATTGGATCTACCTGGATCATCAGGAGAGTCTTTGCATCTCAAGATTTTTATCTTAAACACGTAAGAAAAGTCTCCTTTTGCCATGTGAGGTAATATACTCACAGGTTCTGGGGAGCAGGATAGGGACATCTTTGGAGGGTCATTATTCTGCCTCCTGTATGGGATGAATTTATTTTGCTTCCTTGTGAAAAGTTGTTTCATCAACACCACCACTTTCATCCCGTCTGAAATTAAAAAAAAAAAAAAAGGAGGGGGGTGCCTGGGTGGCTCAGTCAGTTAAGCGTCTGACTTTGGATTTCGGTTCAGGTCACGATCTCAGGGTCATGAGATGGAACCCCCGTGTCCAGCTCTGTTCTGCGAGTGGAACCTGCTTAAGCTTCTCTCTCTCCCCCTCCCAATTTGTGTATCCCCAATCTCACTGTCACAGTTCGGTATTGAATTCCAAATTCTATGCAATAGTTAATATATTAATAATGGTCAAAATGTTTGTTAGATGATGAAAACAGCCCTCCAAACAAGAGAGCTATGTATTCGGATTTCTAAGATGTCTCACCAGCCCTTCGGCCTCACCACAACCCCAGAGTCTGCCTGCAGCAAGTTTACACACAAGAGCAGTATTCTCCAAGAGATGCTTTCTCTGGTTTTTCACTTAGCAGCTCCAATGATTATCAGGAAATAAATCAACCGTCAGCAGTCATAGACAGCTATTTAAATCTGAGGTTTGAACATCTTAATTGGTGCATTAAAAGTTAAAGAGGCAAAGTCACATTAGTTGCATAAAGCTGCCTATGTGCATAAACTCTGGCACAATATTCCACGGTTAAGAAAGCATCACGTTGTTTTCTGCATTAAATTAACTTGTCTTGAAACCTGTGTTTGGCAAAATAAGGAAAACTAGCATAAAAATCTTAGGTATATATTGCGATTCAGAGCAATTGTCCAATTGTCTATAGTAGATTCAAAATATGCACAGAGAGTCAACCCCCAAAAAAGCGTGTTTGTTTTTAAGCGTTGTAATAACACATCAAAGTTGTCCTTTGAATTCCCTGACCTGGTCGTATTTGTTAAATTCATCAAAATGAACCTCAATATATCTTTCTTTCTCCTTAAAAAAATTTTAGACCAAATAATTTCTTTTTCCAGGGATATGTTAAATATTGAAATCTCACTTTTTGGAATCTGTTTGGACTTTGAAATAATTATGGGCCTTGTAACATTGAATTGTGTAAGTTTCCTTCACTTTCTTTAAACCACAATCATCAGAGGGGCAACTAACGCATAGATGTGAATTTTCTGTGCCGCAGAGTGAGTTGTTAAGAAAGAGATCCTGGTCGTCCTTTGGACACACAATTAGTTTTGGACAATATAATCCCTAAATTCTAAAGTCTCCTTAAAATCTATTAAGATATTAGTCCCCTTAGACCAGTACTAGTTAGTTTCACCAAATCACAGTTTTACAGCCTATCTAATTAATGACTAATATTCTTACTTATAGCCAATAAAACTATCTCTGTCTAATTTCCATGTCATTTTCAGATATCACACAGAACCTAATACATGGAACAAAAAGATTGTTATTTTAAATATCATTTCAATGTACTAAATAATCAGCGAAATCTAGAAAGATACCAGAACTTTAGATTTTTTGAAATTAAAAAAAAAAGACACCATTTAACTATATTTGTAGAGACACTTAATGTAGTTTTAAGCATGTTCTTAGGTGTGAATTTTTATTTAATAATGGAACTAGCTTTTTTTCCCAATGAACACATTTTTAATAGAGGTAATTATTCATTGTGCAAAAATTCTTTTTACATTCAACTTTCCCCATAAACTAAGGATGTGAAAAAGTGGAATATTCCCATGCCAACTACTCAATTAAAAATGTGTGGCTTATCTATTTTTGGGATAATTCATGTCAATTTTTAAATCCTGGGTTAATTAAATTTGACCCCACATCCCAGCATGTTATTGGATATTTATTTAACAAATGCAAATAAGTTTAAATGTAATCTTAATATTAACCACTGCTTATGTAATTAAAAAGTAGAATCAACTAGGGGGGAAATAGGAATGTGTTTTTAAGTACGCACAGACACACACGCAGGAAATGTTTGTAATGATCCAGAATATTCCTTTCCACTAGGGTGGATAATTTAAAACTGATGAAATAGAGTTGTCATTTTTTTTTTAATCCTATAATTACTTTAAAGCAACTTTTTAGACTTTCTTTGAAACACATTCCTGGCCACAAGTGCTCATTAGACATCTCATATTGCTGCTAAAGAATATGCTTGTATTGCAAAACACCGGCTTTGCTTTCCCGGTTGCTAGACTACTGCCTCCAGTCCTATATTTGTTCGCCTCAAAAAAGTCGGAGAGCAGAACTGATTATCAGGCGAAGACTTGGAACCAGGCAGTGAACATTGCCGACTTCGCAATGTAATAGTTGAATATTTTATAAAATCACGCATTGCTTCATAAAATGATTTAAAGCAATTGCTTACCGATATATTTTATTCCAATATAAAATATTAACTTGAATGTATCCAATAGCACATTTTAGTTTCATATTTTCACTTGTCCAGTGGATTTATGACAGTACTCCATATTTTAATCATACACACGCTATCTATTCAAATAAAACTTTTTAGCAACATTGTTTAAATTTTAAACATGCCCATTCCTGAAAATAAGAAAATTAAACATTGTGTATATATATGCATATATATTTAAAATAACGCTCTTACTAAATTCAGAATAGCCATTGAATATTGCGACACGTTGACTACCACCTTCTTGCTAAGTATGTGATATGAACCATGACATTACAATCTTAAAACTGTAACAAGAATGAGTTATGTTTGTACTATTTCCCATTCTCATTATATTCTTTGTCACACAATGAATTAATGTTGTGCCATTTTCTATTCTCATTACAATCTTTTCCTTATGAATGGGGTATCAGAATTTTAATGTCTTTTGTAATCTGTGAAATATAGTAGTATGTTTTGTTATACTACTATGACCTTGCTAATATTTTGCATTTTGATTGGTTAGTCCAAGCTGTAATATATAGAGTAAGGTTAGAGTAATTGGCCAATGAAATAATTCTTAGTGTTTTTGACTGTTCTGATCAAATGAGTTTAAGCAGCATTTTAAAAATCTTAATTTTTACATGCTTAAAAAAATGATAACCTTGGGATAACAGGCAAGCATATCTGTGGATAGAAAATATATAGTGACTCTTCCACATAAATTGAATGCAGTATAGAGAAATTATTTCAGATTAAAAGAAAATGTTAGAAATATGTTTCCCTTCAGATTTCATTACTCTTTAACTACCCTTTTTCTGATGTGGATGCAAATACACACAGCATAACAAAGGGATTTCATTGTTTTGCCTACACCCTTACCTACATCTTCCTGTAGCCTTTTATTTGAGAGTTGTACTGACCGCAAATAGTTTTGGCCCTGTGAAATTTGCTATTATTGCTTCATGTTTAAAATTTTAAATCTTATTTGGTATTGCATCAGATTATAATGTATTTCTGTGCAATTTCTAGAAAAAAAATGTATTAGGAGAAATGATTTTGAGGTAAGTCCCAGTTTTTATGTTTCTCAGCTCCTAAGCTCTTACAGAGAGCTGTTTCTAGTTGGCATTGCCACATTTTTATACGTGTCTCTTTTATACTCACACCTTCACTTGTCCTAACTCTTGTTGGAAAGCAGCGTTGATACCATGAGAAAGACGATGACAAGAGTGGCTGCTTTCAGAAGAAAGTATATGATGGACATAAATTGCTCTATGTTGGGGTCCGAAAACAATATGTAAATCTGCAAAGGAGCAAACAAAGTAATACATGGACAGTTGGAAGTGAAAATTGTAACCAATACAAAATGTCTAATTTGGTCATGAATTTCACATAATGCATTTTTACTATTTTTTGGGGAGTAGGAGCAAGAAAGTGGCAGGGGAGTAGCTGGAGAAAAAAGTAGCTGCTTCCTGTTTAGTAAACTCCTCTGGCCTCACATTTTGAGAAGCGCCCAGACTACTTTGAGGCTGCAGGCAAACTCTCAGCATCCTACCGACACTAAGAAATGAATCAAAATTTCGTCTTAAGTCATTACAAAAACAAGGTGCTCCATTGGCTCATTCTGTTTAATTAAGTAGGATAGTTTGTAGCATTTTCTTGGTGGAATGGCAAGTATCCACGAATACTTCTGATTTCTAGAGTCCCAGTTTTTTCAAGTGATGTGTAAGTCTCCTTAATATGAGGCTTCATTTTGATGCTTCTGCATTTTGGTATTAAATTTCACAGCCCTGCGTTATTTTTCCTCATTCCTTCCGTCATTCAAAAACACCTCACGTGATTATTTCTGCTAAGCATGGAGCTACATTGTACCTTCTCAATCGTTACCAGTTTTATTAGTGAGGAAGAGTCTGAACTCCTGCTCAAGGACCGAAGCAATTATCTTTATGCCATTTATAACACAGCAACTTCCAGTCTTCGTGTAAGTGAAAACAAAACTTTCCCAAAAGCTTCTGGGGGCATTTACAAAATATGATGTAAAAGAAAAAAAAACGATTCTGAGACAAGAAAGTTCACTTTGGGACCCACCCACCCTACACCTGCTGTGTCAAATCTGAGACTTTCCTTACGCTCTGTGAGAATAAACGAATGTTACCACGCTAAAATGTCGTTAAGTGTGTGTGAGGCTATTCTTGCCCATAAATCTTTTATTCAGCAAATCATCCATTCTCTAGAAATAATGTAGGTTTTTACAGCAATTATAAGTTTAAAGTTTGGCTGCACATCTCTTAATGCCTTTTATTGTTTATAGTTGGAGTGCTCTAGTCTGCTGAATTTTGTCACAGATAATACAGGTATCTTATTTGTTTATTTTTCAAACTTCAAAATATCCTTGGTACGCTCTTTTTGCTTAATCTTTTGCATTGACATTTAATTTCCAATCACTATTATATTAAACATGTGAAAATAAATCTGTCACTTAGTTGTCTTCCTTTGAAACGGTGAACACCCACAGGGGTTTATTTCCACATTTTTCCATGTTCACTTTTGAATGGCCGTTAAGGCTTGTTTTTTGTTTTTCTTCATTTCCTTTCATATTGACATTTCATTAAATAAGTTCCTAGATTTTTCAGAGATCAACATGCTTGAAAAAATTGTCACAAGACATTGTCCCAAGAAACTATGTTTCTAGAATGCAAGGTTGCTGATACAAAAAACATTGTTAATTTTAAAATCAAATCCATGTAGAAAATGGAGTAGTAAAGAAAACTTAAAGTATAATCCTAGATGAGTCAGGTCAAACTTAGGTCTTCCTTGAAACATAATTTGCAGGATAACTTCAAGGTCATAGTAACATCAAGGGAGCAAACTATTCAATAATAGTACTTCTTTAAGTTGTCCTACATGATTAAGGCTGAACAAATTGTCATACCAGCTTGCTTTCTGTCCCTTGGGGCCAAATTTGGCCTCCTGGCTTGACCTCAAAGTTTCTATGAACTCTAATGGAAGTTGGGAACACATATCAGAGAGATTTTATTTTCAAACAGAAGAAAGAGAAAATGAAAACATGGTGCGGTGGCTGCCTTTTAAGGAAAAAGCACATATACTGCTTATCTGAAAACTAACAATGATTTGACTAACCCTCCTCACTAGGGGGCATGATTAAATATAGATGAGAGTCAGCAGAGTACTTATTTGCTCTTATTCTGCTAAAAGAAAAATGCTTAAAATGTCGAGAGATAAATTTATTGGTCCAGGAGTCATGATAGCACACATTCACCACGGGTCATGTTGGATTGTCTCAGCAGATTAGAAAATACCAGGTTTGGGGCCCCTGGGTGGCTCAGTTGGTTAACCATCCAACTCTTGGTTTCCACTCAGGTCCTGATCGCAGGGTCCTGGGATCGAGCTCCACATCAGGCTCCACGCTCAACAGTGAGTCAGCTTGCGGATTCTCTCTTTCTCCCCTTCTGCCCCTCCCACTCTCTCTCTCAAATAAATAAACAAATCTTTAGAAAAGAAAAGAACAGGTTTTATTTTCCGTGTATCGATGTTAATAAATCTGACTTTTTCAAGTGTTTTCTGCGTGTGGGCCACTATTCTAATTTTTTTGTACAAAATCAATGAATTTATCACAACAACCATTCAAAGTAGATACTGGTACTTCTGCTCTTTTATAGATGAGGAGACTAAGCATGAAAGGAGCTGAGGTAAATTTCTCAGAGTGTGCATAGTAAGTAGGTGGTGGATATAACATGGGAGCCCAGATAATATGACTTCAGAACTCTAGTTCTTAACCACTAAACACCTCCCCAAATCAAGGAAATGTGTCACTACAAAGCTGTTTTCCTGATTATAGTATCAGCTGAAATAGCCCAGGAACAGTGTTTCCCAATTCCGGTGTCTATGTTTTTAGGAATTAATTGGCCACTATACCAAGCTACTTGTAATTCTCCAAATATGCTTAATGAATCCAATATTTTTGAAATATTTCCTAATATATTTTCCCTTCTCAGCAATCTAACATCTTTTCCTGCAGCCTTTGCTCCCTTTAATGCAAAGATGAGAGAATATAAAGAAAATAATAACAAAAATAATACAAAGAAAATCCTTCCTTAACAAGGGCCCCATGGAGGGCCCTTCTTTTTATCTAGGAGAGAGGGAAGGAGGGAAAGAAAGTGAGAATGAGAGTAAGAAATATTAAGGGAGCAGGTCAATCAATTAGCCTTGTCTTAGGCCCCTTTACCCACTTAAGGTAAAGTTTGTCAAGCAACAAGAATGGTTTGGGCCAATTCCAGAGCTAGTTCCTCTGGACCTCAAGCCCATAGAAAAATTTCAAGGTCATTTGAGAGGTCCTGTACCAATACATAAACCTAAATCAGAGCAGAAATGGTGACAGGATGAGGTAGAGAGTGTGAGAGAGCCTGACATAGGTCATCCCTTATTTCCCATGGTCTCCAAATGTCATGGGAGAGATCCAGAGGTTGTCATGGGATGCTGTGGGAGTCTCAGTGAATATCTAAATGTGTCAGCCAAGAGGAAGCCACCATGTGGGGTGAGTGAATCTCACATCAAATGCTCTGAGGTCGACCCCCCAAAATTGTTGGCCAAGTGAAGACCGAGTTGAGTTTCAAGGGGCTCAACATGGGGGGAGCTGAGCAGCTGAGTCTCCAGAAGCTGTCCTTACTCACACTAGTCCATTCAGAGAGAATTCCCACAAGTTATAGTTGCTGAGTGACATCCACAGACCAGTCAAGAAAATGACATCTCAAATGGAGAGCCTGTAGAGAAAGACCGGAGATAAGACACCACTTCCCTTCCACAATGAGGTGCCATAAGATTTCCCTGTGCCACCAGTGGAGAAGCAAAGAAGAGGGGGAAGGAGGAAGAAACCTTGAAATACAAGTTTCTCAAAACACATCTAGTTTACCTTAGGGCAGGGGGACTTGTAAAAAACCTCAAGTAATTCTGTTTTAGTAGTCTTTTCTACTCATCAGTGAAATGATAGGAGAGGAAGAAGGTGTCCAGAGCAAGAATTCATTAGAGAAAATCCCAGAAGTTGCATTTTTATGTGTGTATTTTAGTTGTTGTGAGCAAATTCCCACCTGTTGCAACGTAGGCTATTATGTTTCCAATACTTTGCACACATTGATGCCTGTTTCTTAGATGTCTTTCCTCCCCATTATTTCCACCTCCCTTTTATTGTTCATCTCTTGATATTTGGTCCAATTATCTTGTGCAAGTCTTCTCAAAGTTCAATTATGCATGTCTAACTTCAGTTCCCATGGAATCCTGGGCATTCCTCTAGTATTATGTCCTATTATTCTTATCTGTTTTCTCCCCATTGTACTATGAGTCTACAGGGAGAAACCATGTCTAAATCATCAAGTTATCTCTACTCACTAGCACAATACCAGGTGTGGCAAGTAGAGGAAAAAAAAATAAGAATTTTTAAATATGGTACTCTGTGAAAAAAACCCAACCAACCAATCAACCAACTGATCAACCAATGTCCTATTTGCCATACTAATGATCACATTTGCTTTTAAAAAGAACTGTTGAAAGCACCCTTGGAATACTTATGTAGATTCCCAGATTCACTCTACTAAAACTGCTCACATCAGACATCATTGTACCTGACCTTGTTCTATAAAATTAAGAATGTTTCAATAAAAAGAACACTGAACATTAAAATCTCACCAATGTATAGACAGAGGAAATGGAAATTCAGCCTGTAAGATCATTCAGCAAATAGTCACATCCTAGGCTCCTTGTGTCTCCTTTGCTCTCAGGGGAGGTGGCCTGCTCCATCCTTTGGTCTTCTTTCCAAGCACAAAATAAGGATTTTCCTGAATTTCTCCCAGCATAGCTTCCTCATATTGCATGCTTAGAATTCAGTGATGGAAGGTTCATTGTTAGTTAATTTTCAATATTAGGAACTCTCTGCCCAAGATAATAAATTTGGCATTTAAACTTTTTAGTGTGTTTATTTAACAAACCTTTGAGTAATTAAAGTACAATTATACCCTTTTTAAAGACTTAAAAACTTGAAGTAGAGATGCATATTTTTGGTATATGTATATTTGGATTGAATATAGAGCCTGAAATGTTATTGAAAAAAATTACCAAGCTTTAATAAACTTTACGCATGACTTGACTGCAGTTGTACATCTAAAGAAAACAAATATAGTTCCTAATTAATTCACCTTAGAATAGCAACTATTTGTTTAAAATAAGCAGTTTAGTAAAAATTATAGATAATGGTTTCTAGAATTTTTAGTGTGTGGCTTTGTTAAAATTTCAACCTTTATAAAGACACTTCACTTTTTAAACTTTGTTTTCCCAGGTTCTGTGCTATACTTGGACTTTTTCTAAAACTGTGTTCTTACTGTTTTATTTTGATGTTATTCTATGATTTTACTTAAAGTTGTATCTCAGAAAAAATAACTTCATAAAAACATTTTAATTTTTAAACTCTTTATCCTTTATGTTTTCTTTCTTATAGTTCTTGTGTCCAGATTTTTTGGAGGAAATGGGAGATTTATTTCTTGGCACAGTTTTCATCCTTGACCATTTCCGTGTTATTTGTGGCCACAATTGCCTCTCAAATTAGATTTAGCCCTCTATGTAGATTTTGATAATGTTTATTAACTTGAATGTGTTATTCAGTCAATAAATCATATATCAAATAATTAAAAATCTATCATTAGGAAGTACAAAGTTGTATAAGACATATTTCCCTCCTTAGGGGAAGGTTCTAGTTTAAGACATAAAGTGCACACACACACACACACACACACACAGTCAATACCAAGAATTATCATAAATGTGTCAGTTGAGTGAGAGGATTGGATGAGATTAGCTCTCACATTTGTCAAGCTCTATAATCTTGAAGTTGTATCACTGAGTTTGTGAACAAGGAGTGATCTAGTTCTTCTCAGTAGAGAGAGACTCTCTAGAGTCTCTAGAATGATCTAGAGATCATTCTAGAAAATGATCATCTAGCAACCTCTCTTTTGCAGGGCATACTTAGAAGCTGATATTTTCAGGATTGAGCTACAGAGTTATGGGGGGCCAATACCACCTTTTAGTTCTCTCTTTTATAACTTTGGTTAGACAGAGAAAGGTGTTTCACATTCAGGTAAGTACAGAACAATGCAGATGACAAATTAAGCAGACGAGATGCTTTGCACAAATGTATAGCAGCATGAATGCATGGGGATGGTGGTGAGGTAGTGGAGAGTAACCAGGGATCACTGGTGAGGGTGAATGCTGTAATACAGTGGAAATAAGCTAAAATGGAGATGGGGCCAAATTATGCAGAGCTCTGAATACAGGGAAAGGCATTTGCACGCAACCTACAGACTGACGTCTCTGAAAGTTTGAGAGCATGCTCTTTGAATTGGGCAGTCTGATATTTTAAGTATTTGTTCTGGAAGGAAACTGCAAAAGTATCCGATATCATGATAAAAGGATAATTCTGTCAGAATACCACAAGGATCAAGGGAAGAATTAAGAGTTTGTAGGCAGTCTTCAGTATTTCAATCTGTGTGGTTTCTAACCAACTTCCCCAAATGAACAGGATGTGGCAGCGAAGGGATGTGCTGAAAGCTTCTAGCCTTCCAAATTCTCTTTAATCTGGGGCATTTGAAATGCAAGTAAGTGACTGGTGTGGCAGCCCTCCCTGTGCATTTCAAATGCGTGAGTCACAACACTGGGGGAGGAGGAAGCCAGCAAAGAATGTGGTACTGTGGTTTTATGATCCATCTCGCAAAGGTCTGTGATCGGCCTGTTGGAAAGCACACCTCAGGCAATGTGGCACTGTCCGAGGTTCTCAAGCAGAGGATGGACACGATCAAAGTTGTTCAGTCTGACTTTCAAGGGTTGAACTATTGGAAATGAAGAAACCAGTCGAGAACCTGTGTCATGAGTCCAAATAAGAGGTGATAAAGTCCCGTACAAGGAAACAAAGCAATCAGACTGGAGAGGAAGGAAGCAACGCAGACAACTTTGGAAAGACAATCCGTATGGTTTGGCTGACCAGAGTCATCATCGGTCAATGGAACTGGCTTATCCATTGGACCAAATAGACCTGACAAGTTTGATTCTCACATCAAATATGTATCAGCTAGATGACTTTGGGCAAGTCACTTAACCTTCTTGATCATTTTTCTCCTCATCTGTCAAAAAAGAATAAAAATATCTACCTTGAAATATTGAAATATTAGAGAAAACATACAACTTTGTATATAGAATATAGATAGCAGTGACTAACATCATTTTTCATGACTGCTATCTATGGGGATGAGATGAGAAGATGAGATGGGAAGAAGGGAGATGGATGATGTCCTCACCCCAGGAACTGGGAGAACTGCGGTGCCATTGATAGAACCATTGAGGCAAAAAGTAGAATTAGCTCAAATGAACGTATCACATTAAATGTTAGTGTTCTTAACTTATCTCTATTCAATAGCTAGCCCAACTGTGCACAGTTAAGTAGTATATTTGGGATATGAATCTGATCTATTTCTCTGGAATAAAACAAGAAAAATAAACAGAATGGATACAGGAGCACTGAAACAAAATGGTGGAAAGGACTTCTGTTGTGAAATCATGCTTCTAATTTTAGTGTAATATCCATTAGGCTACTTTGTATTGTATCCATATACTGAACGTTTAATGTGGGTTTAGCTAAACAACGTGTCTATATTGCACTTCTCCAAATGACCTGTAGGGGTTACCACTGAAACACGAGTACTTGAGGAGCAAGTACTCCCCNGTAATATCCATTAGGCTACTTTGTATTGTATCCATATACTGAACGTTTAATGTGGGTTTAGCTAAACACGTGCCTATATTGCACTTCTCCAAATGACCTGTAGGGGTTACCACTGAAACACGAGTACTTGAGGAGCACATCATTAGGCCCCTGTAAGGAAGATAGTTCGGAAAGCAGTTCCTTTGACTGTTGAATCTGAAAATGAAGGAGTTATAGAAAACTATAACTGTCTAAATAAGAAAGTGAGCAGGAGTTTGGGTGTCTCCTTCTTGATTCATGCATCAAAATAATTTTCAGAAGATATGTTAATCCATGACTTAGTTTGTGATTTTGTATAGAGCTATCTTAGAAAAAAAAATACTATTTTTGAAGAATGCCTTTGTATAGAATTTTGGTCTTTTTATCTTGAGGACTAATGGGAATTTCTCCATCACTTCTTTTAAGACATTTTATTGTGTGTAGTGAATTTTGTTAAAAGAGCAAGTTCTGAGAAGCTCTGACAGCCTCTTCAGCAAAAGATCTGGGGTTGTCAGCCATTGGTACAAAGACCTGAATCTGCTCTGACACCCCAGAATAGGCTTCTGGCAATGTTATGTCTTTCTCTTAGATGTTTGGATAAATCACACAGCTCAGAAACTGCATCATACGTTATGCCTAAGTCATAAACAATGCTGCTGAGGTAAGGGTATTCCTCCGTCCATTGTACTTTTGTTCAGTGTTTTGAAACTATAGATGTGTCACTTGAATACATCAGTAAACATTTCTTCAGGGTTTGGATGTGCATTCAAAATGGCCTTTATAGATTTTTATTTGAGTTACCTAAAAGAACTTCTCAGCATGACTAATTTTAAGGAGCCATCTTTTCCTACCAATAAAATAACAATAATAACTGTTTATGAAAAAAAAAGTATCTGTGGGGCAAAAGCCTTAAAAATAATGGAGTTTCATTGGGCTATATGGTAGGCAGAATAACGGCCCCTCAAGATCTCCACGTCTACATCTTTGTTCCCGGAATCAGTGATTATGTTAGGTTAAATGGCAAAGGAAAATTAAAGTAGCAAATGGAATGAATTTCTCATCAGCTGACCTTAACTAGGAAGATTATCCCAGATTGCCTAGGTAAACCTGGTGTAATTATAAGAGTCCTTAAATGCCTAAGAGGGAGGGAAAAAAGTTGGTGTCAGAGGGATGCTATGTGAAAAAGACTCAGTTGGCTATTGCTGGCTTTGAAGATGTAAGGGAGTCAGGAGCCAGAGAAAACAGGCCGCCTCGGGAAACTTACAGACCAGAAATCAGCTTCTCCCTTAGAGCCCCAGAAAGGAACACCACCCTGTCAACGCCTTAATTTTACCTCAGCGAGACCCATTTTGGACTTCTTACCTCCAGAACTATAAGATAATCAATATACATTGTTTTAATGTGGTAGAGCTGTTAGAGCAGTGATAAGAAACTAATTCAGCCTATTTTTAAAATACGATTTATATATGTCTGAATAATAAGGAACTTCTGAGTCCTTAATTTTTGATTAATTAGAAACAAAGCTAATATATTAATAAAATTATGTGTAATGTTAGTATTATATGTATACATATATATATTTCTTCAACTTTTCCTTTTCATGAATGTCTTATTTTTTTTCAAAGTCTGCTCCAAGATCTAACTTTTACAAAAAAACCTGCAGTATGTTTCTCCTGAAAGAAAAATTTGGTAATTGTATCTAATTCAAAATTATGGGTAATTATTATATAATTTATTTTTGATCTCATAATATTTTCTCTTTTTTTTCTCATAATGCATTTTCAACAAATATACTGAGTATATTGTTGAAGTAAAATAGAAGAGTAATACACTAAATGTACTTTGATCTACACCTAACACGATTGTACCCTGATAATTTCTGTTGATAAATATGTATCAGTAATTTCCTGGGAGCTATAGAATAATGATCTCTGCCATCACCATTCCATAACTTCCACCCAGCAATATTGGAAAAAAAATCGGAAGAACATGACACATTAGATTAGTAGCCTACAACAAAAATCAGCATAAAATGTTTTAGGTTGGCCACCCTCTAGCACAGATTGAAATTGTAATTGAGGAAACAAGAGAATCTTCTAAATTTGAAATAATTAATTTTTACAAATTTGTTATGCTTTTTATAAGATCAAAAGTTACTTCTTTTATTTTTTTAAAAAAAAGCCTTCTTATGATGGAAAATTATAAACATAAACAAGTCAACAAACTAGTATAATCGACCCCAATGTATTCATCACCAAGCCTCAACAATTAATATTATTAACTCATGGTCAATTTTGCTTCATCTTTCTCTCACTTAGTTTTCTCCTCACTACATGCTCTGTTTAAGCAAATCTCACATTCATATAAATTTGTCCTATGTATTTTAGTATATATCTCTAAAATAAAAGATTTCTTTAATGTAAACACTTTACTATTCTCATACCTCTAAAAACCTAATATATAATACCAGGTCATGCTTCTGGTAGAGTATTTTCTCTCTGGATTTTACATATGGCATCTCTATGGTATCCCTTGATGTGTTCCTCTGTCCTTCTTACGTATTGTTAATTGGATCTAGAGGCCTTTTCAGGTTCAGGAGGCTATGTAACTGCCTCCTTTTGGTGATGTCAGCAAAATGCATTTTATTTTTCAATGTTGCTTATAAATGAGCAGTTCGGTACTCATTTATAATTTAATCACAATGAAAATTTAATCAGAGTGTAAACAATGGCCCAGGAAGTTTTTCACTTTTCCCATTCTGAGATCTCTTCTGATGCCATAAATCACTAGAACAGAAAATATCTTTTTTTCAAAATAATGGAAAATAATACCTTAAGAAATAACTTATTTTTTTAAAGATTTCATTTATTTATTTGAGAGAGAGGGAGCACTAGAGGGAAAGCAAGCACGAGTGGGGGACAGAGGGAGAGGGAGTAGCAGGCTCCCTGCTCAGCAGGGACTCGATTCCAGGGGCTCGAGCCTGGAATTGAGCATGTGGGGCTCGATTACAGGACCCTGAGATCATGATCTGAGCCAAAGGCAGATGCTTAACCAACTGAGCGACCCAGGGCCCCAGAAATAACTTAATTTTTAAAAGAGCTCATGACTGCTTAGAAGGGAGGTAAAAGGGATAATTTAAATAATAAAAGAAAATCTAAATACAGGATTGTTCTTAGTTGTGAAGACTTTCTCCATCTGAGCACAGGACAGGAGCAGCCAGTTCCAGGACATGTGAAAAAAACCCATTCAATATTCTATTAAAATACTACCAAGTTTGATATTTAACTCTAGCCCATGAAGTAGATATGATTTGCACCCCAGTTTTAGAGATAAGGAATCTGGGGTCTCTTGAAGCTTAAGGAACCTGACTCCTGTTATACAATTGATAATTGCTTTGGCTAGGATTGGGAATCATATTTAACATTCTCTGAAACACTTCACATTTCCACTACAGCACTTTATTTCCACCAGTAAATCTATTGAGTCTCTATAGCTTTAATTTTTTAGCCAAATCTATAGAATTGAAAAATTATATTCAGTAAGTCTATGATTTAATCAGACTCTCTCAGTTAAAATACAAGATATAAATCTTGAATTATTAGTAATATACAAGTAAACAAGCAGCATCTGATAGATTTCCACTTATATATTATTTATAGACTCAATTTTAAAGAGAGTGGCAATGCTCATAAAATAGAGAAAGCAAATAACCACGTATAGAGAGCAAATCTGCCTCTCTATATTTGATAAGTTAGGGGTGAGTTGTTACTATCTATCACTGAGCTGCTCGGCTTTATGAAATAAAACTGATTATCTCATTATAAATTCTTGGAAATAAACATCTACTTAAAAATAATTTCTTGTTTAGCTCACACTTGGCATTGCTCTGCTAGAAAAAATTAAAAGTAAAGATAAGTAAAACTTGAGAAAGAAAACTAGTACCATTTAGATGGTCAGCAACATTATATCAGCCATTGTCCCTAACCCCAAATGAGCTAGGTGTAACTCCTTATTTAAGACATTTAGCCATGTTTGGCAATGTGTTTATTCTGGCTTTTTATTGCATTTTTTCTATCATCCAAGTGAAATAGTTATTCCAAGCTTCCTAGTGCTTGGTTCTTTAGCAACAGTTTAGGAAGAGAATTCCAGCTCCACAAGGCGCTAATTAATATGGAGCACAGGCACTACCCACATTAGGCTGCTAGTCAGCGTGGAGACCGTTTACCTGACACATGTGCGGCATGATTGACAGCTGACTCTTAAAGTTTCTGTGATGAATTAGAGAATTGAATACTGTTATCTTGGCTGAAATTCCACTTTGCAAAGAAGGGAAAATTTATGATGAATACGTAGGTAGGTAGTAATTAGTTAGCTAGATGGGTGGATAAGAATTAGATAGGTAGGTAGGTACGTAGGTTGAAAATTACCTTGTAGGTATCTTTATACTGAGCACAGATGTGTTCGTAGCATCTTATGAAGAGCTATCAAACTAATAAATGTTGGGCATCCCTGATGAATACAAAGAAATATAAGACCTTCAATGAGCTTATGCAGATGGGAGATAATATGTAAACATAGCAAAAGTTAAATGATGAAGTACTTAATTATCATTTTAGACAAAAATTGTACTGCAGTCATAAAAAGGTGCACGCCAACATGTGTTCATTGAAACCAGTTCAGAAGTATGATTACTGTTGCATGTATCTATCATCTGCCTATCATCTATCTATCTATCTATCTATCATCTATCTATCATCTATCATCATCTACCTATCTATCATCTATCATAAATCTTTCCATCTTTGTATTTCAGTGTGGAGACAGACCATGTGGCAGCAATAGTTGGAAAGTTTAGTTTTCTCTTCTGATAGTTGAATAATTTTCTCTTGAAAAGGAGCCCTTGCTTTCAGTAAGATTTATCAGGTTAAAAAAAGGTTTTGATTTAATATTTGAAGACGGAGTTAATCTCCTGCTGTGCTTTAAGCATTTGAAAACCTACTGCAAAGTGGCATTTCAAAGACAGCTTAATATTAAATTCAGTTTGCAATATTCATATCTAATTGTTATAGGATGCGTTGTTTTGTTAATAAGTAGCAGAATAACAATGTTATTATGTTTGGCTTTCACAGGCATTTTTAGACCTTTGTCAGAGGATGCTCTTCTTGTAAATGTTAGAGAAACATTTATACATGAACTCCTACAGTTTAAAAAAATATGGGTTGTCATTTTTTATTCAGCGAATATATTCTTGAATTGGTATTGTACTTTCTTATTGAATAAATCTAATTCTAAGTTTAAATCCATTGTATTGTAATTCAAAAATACCAATGGAGATAATGTAGTACATGCAAAAAAATATGTCATCTCTTCTAGAACATGATAAAGTAACTTACTGAGGCCTAGGTAGTGTAAGATAACTATTTTGAGTAGAATGGAGATATTGATTGATATTTTTTTCTTTCTACTTCAGCTGTTCTGTATGTTCAGAGTATCTTTTTACCCCCATACAACAAAAAAAATAAAAATTTTATGTTAGAATACTACTTTTATCTGGGGAAGAAGAAACGATTGAGCATACCGTCATTATTAATCATTAATAGCATGACAGAAAAGTTGACTGCAGTGGGAAAAATCAAGTCAGTTTTATTATTCATTAAGACATTCCTGAAGGAGCTAAATTTTCATAGAAAGAATAGACAATAGAATTATAATATTTCACATTTATGATGTGAAATGTGACCATGTGCTAAACTGCTTTGTCTTTTTATAATCAGATTTTCCCAATGATTTATGCTAATTTAAATGATAGATTACCATCTATCATCATCTCCATTCAGACTTTGTTGTTCATTTTTTTTTTGCATCACACAAATGGCAATAATGTCACCTTTTCAAAAGAAATAACTTATCCTAAGATTTTAAAACATGTTAACTATTAGTATAATCATTAAAATTATTTTAAATGAACTTACGAGTGTCCCTTGATCTGGGCATAATTTTAATTTAGACTCAAGAGTCTTCAACCATAGCCCTGACTTCTGTAATGATTTTTTTTTAATAGAGTGGCACAGGTATATAATTCATCTCTAATTGTATTATATTCATAGTTTGTGCTCCTTATCTCAAATAATGAAGGTAATACAATTAGAAACCTATCTTAGTAGGTTTACTGAGAAAGATATCTGAAGAAATTGTTTGGTATTGGTCTCAGCAAAATATCAAAACGTTTTGTTCAGTTTATAAAATAAAGTTAGTGCGATTTTAACAACTGTTTGATATTAGGGGTCATCTTATATAATATTAGAGATCATTTATTATATATATTTGTAGATAATCTTGCTTCAGAGTTAAATGGGAGGATAAAGGTCATCCAACATGCTCTTCCTCACTTTGTCTTTTTTTAATTTTCTAGTAACATTCCATTATCTCTCGGTCTTTCTCTCTTCTATGAGCAAGATAAAATTTCCACCTATCCAAATTCTTCTCTGAAACTAACAACTTCATCTATGTCTTCTCTCTCATTCATTCACAGATCCTCTAAGATCTTCTTCTAACAATTAACGCATCTTTTTCTTGGTTACACCATTCCATCAACTTCCCATTTTTTCTCTTTCCCTTCCTGGCCAAACTTACCCCAAATTCAATCTCATTGCCCCATGCTCTTTCCATCCACTCTTCATTCACAGCAATCGGACCCCTTTCCCCATCTCCCTACAATACAGAGTGCATTGTTCCTGGTTCCATTGAACATTTCCAAGAGGAGGAGTAACATTCTCACCTTTGTGTCAAAAAGTAATCACTCTAGTTCCCAAGGCAACAGAACTACTTGCAGAAATGGGAATTAAGACACTTATTCAGAGGTCCAGGAGCCAGAGGCTGGTTATCTGTCAGAATGGGGCAGTGGAAATGATAGAAGCAGAGAACTCAAAGAGATATGTAGAAGTTAGAATTACTATATTGATTTACCTTGGCAAACATATAACCCCATCTGAATCTATAAAACAATATGCTATAAAACAGGATACAAATATACTATTCTCCTAGGTTAGGACTAACTGAGGTAATAAATATATGAAAAAGAATTTTAAATGAAATTTTACTACACAGTATAAAATGATAAGCAGGGCTCAGATTGGGAAAATAAAGGACTCTCAAATTCTTTCTTTCTACCTATGGCTTTACAAAAAATAAATAAATAAGAATAACAACAAAAAACCATTGTGCTACTATAGAGTGGAAGTCAATTTTAAAACCAGAGCACAGAACCATTGTTTTATAGCTTATATAATTAATGTAGGCTATAAATCCCAATTTTATATTAGAAGTACTACATAAGTAAACCCAGCTCATATTTCTTTTTAACATACATTCATTTCAGATAGCAAGAAAAAAATAATTCTTTTATAAGGCATGAGAATTGAATTGAACTTGAGAATTAGTTCTACACAGCATGTGGGTTACTCATAAGTTAACGCTTGCCTTTAAGTAATATTTTGCCCCTAAAATAATAATTAACAGATTCTCCTTAGTAAGTTATGTTACATAAATTTTACTAGATATAATCTTTGATAGTTTCTCAGTTGCCTTCTTACTGGCTTCTTCCTCCCGTTACTAATTATTTAAGATATTTGCTTCAGAAAAATTTGTTGAGTGATTGTTCTGCTCCAAATGCTGTGCCAATGCTGGAAATTAAAAAAGAAATTAAAAGCATCTGTATCCTTACCTTCATGAAGCCACTGGTCCAGAAATGTCCCTCTCTGCCACAGGGTCTTTGCACAGACTCTTCTTTCTGTCTATAAAGCTCCCCCAGCACCTCATCCTCTCCAGGTATCTTTAGCACCGTCTCAGAGAAGCCCTCAATTTTCCTTTTCAATATTTATTACAAGTGTAATTAAATATTTATTCATGTAATCATTTACTTAATGGCTGTATCTCCTACTCTATTGAAAACATTATGAGAGCAAGTGTTATTTCTCCAGAGCCTAGCACAGTGCCTGGCATATAGCAGCAGTTCAAAAATACTTGTGGAATGAGTGAATCAATACATGATGTAATTGCCCAGGGAGGGAAGATGGAGGTAGAAAAGGAGAGAAACCAAGAACAGAAACACGTAGGCTCACCGTATTTCAGAGGAAGACAGAGCTAAGGGAAAAAAAGAAGAAGAAGAAGAGATACCTGAGAAAAATCTCCGTAAAAAACGTAAGAGAAGTAAACAAGTATATTGTCATAAACTTCAAAGTTAGAGTTATAATGTAAAAAATGTGTTAAATGTGATAAACTATTAGTTTCAATGAGGCCTTCCTGACCCCCTTTTTGTTCCTGTATTCACGTTTTACTTAATTTATCTTCACAACAGTTATTGATTCTTTTATACACTTGCATCCATCCTCCCACCCATATGTACATTCAGGTATCGTATTTTTACAAATATATTATTACTGTTATTATTACTATACAATTTATAAAAGATGGCTATGGTCTCTTTCTTCCATAAGAGTCTTAGTTCCAAGAAACCAGAGACTTTGGNAGAAACCAGAGACTTTAGCTACTTTTATTTTATTTTGCCATCTACACTGTCTGGACACATGAGAGGAATCAAGACATATTTTTTGGAATACCATATGAATAGTTTATCTGATTTAGGAACCAGAAAGGCATTGGTGAGCTACTTTTATTTTATTTTGCCATCTACACTGTCTGGACACATGAGAGGAATCAAGACATATTTTTTGGAATGATACCATATGAATAGTTTATCTGATTTAGGAACCAGAAAGGCATTGGTGACCTTAGAAAGTTTCAGAAATGGAGTGGCCAAGGCCATGCTGCTACTTAGATGCTATTGAGTTTATTACAACACTGAAACTCTCACCCAACATTCCATCCCCAAACTCCATCCAGTCACACTGTCGAGACTGAGGTCTGGGATCTCTGGGTGACATACTTCTGATGGGACCTTTATGGCAGTTGTCTGCCTCCTCTCCACATTTACACAATATACAGTGATGAAATGGGGCAGGGAAGCTGCAACGGACACTCTTATTTGGAAAGAGAAGCATGGGAGACAAATAACAGTCTCAGGTCTACAGCAAATGTGAGGACCTTCTGGGGAGACTCTGACATAGTCTACTCCCGTCGGAAGACCTACCTTTTCTAATTTCTTCCATGGCTCCTCACTCTACCCTGCCAGAGGTTCTTCCTTTTCCTTAATCTTTTCGGACTACATCAGAAATGGTGTTGGGGAATGTGCTCTACCTGATAGCTTAACAGATTTCCCAGGCAACTGTTGCTCAAGAAAGCCAGGGGGCTTGAGAGTTACCGAAATCTCTAATAGTCACAGACAAGAGTTTTAGTCCAGGCTCAGAGTTTCTCAGCAGGATAACCCTCTCAAAAAACTGATTCCAGTTAGTTCCACATGCCAAGAACCACATCCACAAATATTTCTTTTTAAAGTAATTCAGAAATCTGTTATATTTCTCTGCTTTCTCATTTCCTTACTCTACTCTCAACTTGAAGGAGGCTCCTGGGAGGCTATTAAGCTCCTGACTGAAACTTATTCTTCAGCTTGATCTTTTTCCTTAGTCGGTGTAAGCTGTTGTAAGAGTAGGCATGAAGGCAATATCCTTGGTTTGATCTTTGTCACAAAACATGACTTCATCAGGTTTTGTTGTGCAAAGACCTTCTGTTTTCGTTCTCAAATAAGTCAACAATTCTAAAATTATGAGTCTCTCAATTTTTGGAATCTCTTGATTATTTTTCTTTTCTGCTTTGATCTAGATAGTTCTTTCCTGAAGGTTCTTCGTCTTCTAATATCGTGCCAAATGCAGCCATTTGCACAAAATATCCATTTGAAACAGTTTGTTCTCTAACTCTTTTCCCGATGCTACAAGTTCATTAAACACACAGGCTACTTCACAAATCATAGCACGCAACGGTTTTGCCAAATATTTTGTTTCTGCAAAATATAGATTGCTATGTTTCCAAACTCCAATATCTGTTTCCTTACTTCTCCACCATGACTGCTAAGCCAATGCCACATATTTTAATTTTATTGTTATTGGAACAGTTCTCCACCCATGCAATTTCTGTGTTCATCAGGATAAACTAAGTTATGCTACAAGAACAAACAACCCCTAAATCTCCACAGAATCAAATTCCTGGAATTTGATTTCTGTCTCAAAAATTTAAATGAGTGCCAGAGTGACTGTGTAGTCACTTCACGCAGTCACTCTGGCTGTATCAACCTCATAGATACACCATCTCTACACAATACCTGAAAATTTCCAAGGCAGGGGGAGCTCACTTTTCACATAGTGCTCTGGGGCTTTCTGTTAACCTCCATGGGGGGAAGGATACTGCTTGTCTTGGGGTTGCAAGCTAAACTTTGAAATTAGAGGAAATTAATGAGCCTTGGACACACCTTCTACTCATGGAACAAGTGGATTAATTTTTCCCCATTTCTTCCTTTAGACACAACTCACCTGATTTGTAGTCTAGTTCTTGGAGGAAGTTCCTGCAAGATTGAGCAATTCTTCAGCTTAAGCTGACCAGAAACGCTTCTTCATATTGGCCCTCTCTCCTCCCCTGCCTCACTCCCTTTATCTGACACTCCTGCTCCCTGGGTTTGGAGACCTGATGAAGTAACAGATAAAGTAGAAATGAAGACAGCATTGTAAAAAGTGTGCCAAGTTGCCTAAGAAAGCAGCCAAACTCCTTACCTGTCATTCGGGCCTTCTTGATCCAGTCCTATCAACTGTGAAACGCCATTGCTCCCCAGAAATTCCTGATTCTTCCATTCATAAGCATGGAGCAGACAATTTCAGTTGTATCTTTCTTACGTGGATTAGAACTTTGGGGTACATTTCTACATTAAAAATGAAAAGTTACTGAGAGCCAGGCTTTATATTGTACTTAAAACAAGAATTAAATCAGGAAGACAGAGATGCTGCCATACAGCAGGGGTGGGAATGATAAACTTGGTCAGAGTCATTCAGCAATTACGTCCTGACACCAGAACACAACTCAGACCAACTTCAATTTTAAAACCACACTCTCATTTCAAAGCTCAACTCACCCTCTCAATAAATATTTATGAATCGTTGCACTCTAACTATATGAATATAGGGAGTTATTTATTTTCTACATTTGTGTATGTGGGAGTGTGAAAGTATTCCAGACACCACATTTTTAGGGCATGTGATAATGGACGAGATTGTTAGGAAGGTGCTGCTCTGAGAACATGTTCTATAGAAATCATGTAAGAAAAATTTGAAGGAGGAAAATTAAAACACCATATGTAGCCATGTAAGAAAAAAGATAGATATTTTGACAAGAAATAAATTCTCCCTCCCTCCCTCCTTCTCCTCCTTCCACCCTTTGTAACAACTCTGGTTCTCTGTATGCCATAACCTTGATCTTTATATCTAAAGTAAGCATTCTAATTCTCAGAACCACAAAGCTCACTAGAAAATAACGATGATGTGTTTAATTAAAGGGCATAAAAATGACACTCTGATTCCATTCTTAAAAGAAGCATAGAAGTGTTTTACAGTGTTGCAAAAATTCTTCTACAGCGTCTCACTTAATTTCTCTAGTGCTGTGATGCAAATATTAAAGCAAGATTAAAAAATCAGCAAAAAAAATGATGAGTGAAATATCATCCAGTTTGAGTACAAAGCATACTTTTTTATGCTTTTTGTTGTGGATTTAGTATTTGTAGAAACTGAACATTTTCTTTCTTTTTTTTTTTTTAAAGATTTTATTTATTTATTTGACAGAGATAGAGACAGCCAGCGAGAGAGGGAACACAAGGCACGGGGAGTGGGAGAGTAAGAAGCAGGCTCATAGCAGAGGAGCCCGATGTGGGGCTCGATCATAACGCCGGGATCACGCCCTGAGCCGAAGGCAGACGCTTAACCGCTGTGCCACCCAGGCACCCCTGAACATTTTCTTAATGCGAAATGTCTGGAAATTGAGCTTTCCAATCTAAAAGCTAATGAAAAAAATATTTGTATCACTAGCAAATTGACGATATTTTCCATCTATAGAAAATCATAATAAATATTTCACTGTTATTTTATCAATATTTTCTTGATTTTTCTTTATAATATGTCAAGTATCCTTGATAAGATACAGAAACTATTTCCAAAACATACAGGGAACTGATTTTTTTTAGTATATTCAACCTGATTAAGGATTTTTTGGGTAAAAGTTTTCACAGACTTATTAAAATGTAACTTGATTTTTAAAAGTAGAAACATGGCCCAATTAATTTCACAATTAATTCATTTGTTCTACAAAGCTTTTATTTTTTTTCTGTCTAAAGATTTTATGTAGGACAGTTAGAAAGATAAGCTCTGAACTCAAGATGGATAATTATTTTATTCACTAACTCTTCTAAATATAAAGCTACACTAATAATAGGAAAATTAAAAATGATAATTAACATAGTTATTTATGAAACCAAACTACCCTTTGGCTGGATAACTATAGTTATAGGGTGTCATTTGAATGTCTTTTAACAATAAATCTTGATTTTGACTAAAAGTCTCATAATCAAAAATTTCATTTTCATGGAGTATGAAATTACTTGCTCTAAATAAGCTAGGTATCATCTAAGTGAATGATCACTTCTGTCTGCTTCTAAAGTGAATATAACAAAATTAATGCAAAGATGAGGAAAGTGTAAAAATTGCAAGTATAATTCTGAGAACATTGGCCCTCATGTAATATAATACTAGAATGACTACCACATTGTCTAAACAAGAGGGTGTATGTATCTATGTCGTATTTGAATTTGGCACAAACTCGGTGACCATTAGGGCTTCTAGATTCTCAGGTTTTGTGTATGACGGAATTTGGTTTGGTTCTGTGTATAGAATTAATAATTTTCATTCAAGGAAATTGCAATGCCTTCTCCATACTGTAAAACTCTCTATGCGTAGTGGTAGGATTAGATTAGCTTGGCAGCTACGGACATGTTTCTGTGCATATGTGAGTTGCAGATAGTACCTTGGTTTACACTGTAAATTTTATGTTATGTGTGCTGCAAAATAATTTTTAGTGCATACCATTAAATTTCTTTGGTAAATTTGTTAGATTATATAAATCTATTTTACATTTGCATATGACATGGAATTCACATTTGGTTCACTCACTTTCAGGTTGCAGATATAAATCTCACAATTAATAAACTTATGGTCTTCATTTTTAATCAGCAAAGAATAATCTGGGTAAGAATTTTATAAGAATATAAAAAGGTTTTAGGAAGAAAGTGATAAGTAATGTTTATTTAAGATTTCATTCAAGAAGAATAGCATCAATTAGATTCTGGGAACCATTTCACATATAAATATAGGGGTCTATCGATTGAAAGAAATCTTACTCATTGTTAATTTTTCAAAGATAAAAAACAAAACATGTCGACTAGTCACATTGCATAAATGTGCCACTAATGATAAATAATGAAACAGTTAATTTTCTTTAGTGAGTAATAACAACAAATTTTGAAAAGTAAACATTTAATTTCATGTTATTAAAAAAGCTAACAAGATTTGATTTCAGTATTTTAATGAGAATGAACTGATATTGTGTTAGCCTGTCAAAAAGTTGTGATTCTGAAATTCTTCTGAAATGTTTGGGACTTGTAAACTTTGATTTACTTGATTTTACTTGACTTGATTACTTTATTGGCTAGATATTTAATTATTTGTACTTTAATTTAGTCATTCACTCAGTATAATATTTGGGTCTTTTAGGGTAAATTAGCTTCCAAACATAAATTGCATACCTACTCACTACAGTGTGGTGATACAGGGATTTATTGAGGAAGATCTCTTCTTCCTAGTTCTCCTCTCAAAGCAGTAGGCACTCAACATAATACTCATTTAATGAAACCCAAGAAATGCATAAATATTCTCAATCCATCTATCCCCAGCCATTTCCAATTTGCTTCTTATTCTGTGCTCTGAGGCCCATGAGATCGCTTCCAATTTTCTTACCCAAGTTTCTCTGTGCCAAACATACTGAGCCAATGTGTGCTGCTCATACTGTTTTGTGACTCTATTATTCACTACATCTTCTGCTGGAGAACTTAGAAGAGAGGAAGTTAAAAATAATGTAACACTAGGGGGTTTCTGGGGAAGATGGCAAAGTAGGAGGATCCTAAACTCACCTCACCCCATGGATACACCTAGATAACACCCACATCAGGGTAAAGAACCCAGAAAATGACCCAAAGACTGGCAGAACAGACTCTCCGCAGTTAAACATAGAAGAGAGGCCACATCAAAGAGGGCAGGAAGGGCAGAGGCATGGTTGGGAGCTAAATGGACCTGTGGGACTGTCCATGGGAAGAAGGGACACTGTGAATGCTCAGAGGGGAGAGAAACAGACCCTCACACTAGGCACCCCAGACACAGGGAACTCATATGAGGAAGATGAATCCCCATAATATTTGGCTTTAAAAACCAGAGGGACCTAATTTTGTAAGTTCTTACAATCAGCAAGGCTTAATACCTGGAACTTTAAAAATCAGCAGGCTCAGCTCTGAGAGAGCAGGGAGGGCAAGAGGAAACAATCCCTGCCCTTAAAGAGACAGCACAACAAACAGCGCCATAGAGATACAGCATAGAAGCAGTGGTCTGAAAAATGTCTGGGGTATTTGGGAGGAAGACTTGTTTACTAATCTCAGAGCATGTGTTGGAGGAGCAGGGATCTTTGGGAGACTACTTTAGAAATAAAAGAGCTGGCAGGAATTTCCCTCCCCTGTCATCCAGGCTAGATACATGGACACCTGTGGGAACTAGCAGAGCACCAATCCTTTCCACCTTGCTTTCTGAAAAGTGTGCCTTGCCCACACACACTTCTGCTGATCCAACTCCTCCAACCTGACTGGCCTCAGCAGGATTTTCCTACGTGGCTACAGTTCTCCTCCTGCAACAGACCTGCACAAACATTACTAACACTGTGTGCCCTGCCCTCATGCTCTCCTGTGGACCTACCTTCTCCGTGCCCTTGGCTGGAGCCCATCCAAAGTGGTGTCACAAGAAGGCAATGTGCAAGCAGCCCCCATAGGAGCCAGCACCACTCCAAACGACACCTGCCCCAGGGAGAGAGGAATGTAACCACACACATGAGTCCTTCTGAGCCCCAGCAGTGGGCTGGGGACAGATATCTGGTCTGATGGCAGGCTCCATTCACTAACAAGAGTTTCTCAGGGGACAACACTGGGAAAGGAACCTGCATTTTGCTGTTACTGTATCTCTGGCAAACACTTGGTCTGACTCAACTCAAGTCCAAGTTGCCTCAGACTAGCCCACTAACAACACAATGACCAAACTCTGTCCACAAGATGCAAAGAGAGCCATTGAAGACAACTGGACTAAAGGCAAAAGCAGCTCAGCCATAACAGTAGGGCACATGCAGCACCCATAGGAGATACTGCTGAAATGCCAGGTTCTGATGAACAGGGGACATTGCATTGCAGGGCACTACAGGAGCTCTTCTTCATAAGGCCACTACTTCCAATAGCAGAAGACATAGCTGACTTCCCTAACACATAGAAACAGACACAGAGTTACAAAAAATGAGAAGACTGTGGATTATGTCCCAAATGAAAGAACAGGACAAAGTCATAGGAAGAGAACTAAATGAAATGGAGATAAGTAATATGCTTGATAGAGAATTTTAAGTAATGGTCATAAAGATACTCACTGGACTTCAGGACTTTAGTGAGACCCTCAACAAAGAGCTTAAAAACATTAAAAAGAACCAATCAGAGATGAAGAACTCAAAACTGAAATTAAAATTAAACTAGGTGGAAAAAATAGTAGACTAAAAGAAGCAGAAGAATGAATCAGTGACCTGGATGAACAGAGTGATAGAAAGCAATCAAGCTGAACAAGAAAGAGAAAAAATAGGGGGAGGTTAAGATGGCGGAGGAGTAGGGGACCCCTTTTTCAGCCGGTCCCCTGAGTTGAGCTGCATAGGTACCAGACCAGCAGGAATATCCACGGAATCAGCCTGAGACGCAGGAAGATACATCTGGATCCCTACAAATGAACATCTCCAGCGCTGAGTATCGAGGTACGAAGCGGGGAGCCGTGAAACCGCGCACAGATATCGGAAGCTAAACAGAAGGGGGAGGGAGCCGCCGTGTCAGGGCGCCGGGAAGCGGTAGCCACCTGCAAGGGGGAGCGGACAGACCGCGGACCCGCACGCTTGAGACAGCAGGCTGAGAAGGGAGCTCCGGGAGCGCACGCGGGACGGCTGGCGGTTGGCGGGCCACCTGCACGGGGGAGCAGGCGGACTCGCGGTCAGCACCCGTGAGACACCAGACTGAGACGGGGAGCTCCGGGAGCCCGCGCGGGGCGGCTGGCGGCTGGCGGGGTTGGAAACACAAAGGACAGAGACGTGCCGGCCCTGGAAGTGAGGGCTGGGACGCCGGGTGTGGGGCGCACAGCCCGGGATGCTGCAGGGTTGAGCAGCACCAACAGAAACAGAGTTAAAGTGGCCAGAACATCAGTGGAGAACGATCCGCGATCCCTCTGTTCTGAGACAGAGGCTGAATTTCAGCCGCTGCTGCTCTCTCAGAAGAGGCATAGCAAACCGCCAGGGAAAGCCGCCAGAGAACAAAAGCCCGGAAATACCGGCTCACAGGGTGCCCATCCCCATCCCCCCTCGCAAGGGACACAGAGACTCTACCCAAACAGGGTTTTCTGAGTACCGGCAGGCAGGCCCCTCCCCCAGAAGGCAGGCTGAAAAATCAAGAAGCCCACAACCCGGAGCGCCTGAGTGGCGCAGTCACCAAGCACCTGTCTTCGGATTAGGGTGTGATCACAACGCTCCGTAAGGAGTCCTTCATCGGGCTTCTCCACCGGGAACCTGCTTCTTCCTCTCCCACTCCTCTGCTTGGGTTCCCTTTCTTGCTGACTGTCTCTCTCTCTCTCAAATAAATAAATAAACTCTTTAAGGAAGAAGCCCACATCCCTAAGATCTCTATAAAACAAGGGCGCACGGCCTGGGTCCCAGTCAACACTTGGGCTCTGGACAACCCTGCAATCTCTCTTCATCAGAATGACGAGAAGGAGAAGTCCCCCCCAGCAAAGAAAAGATAATGAGTCTGTGGCCTCTGCCACAGAATTGGCCTCGGCCACAGAATTAATACATATGGATGTATCCCAATTATCAGAAATGGAATTCAGAGCAACAATGGTCAAGATGATGAGTAAACTTGAAAAAAGCATCAGAGAAAGCGTTGCTGAGAATATAGAATCCCTAAGGGCAGAAATGAGAGCGAATCTGACAGAAATTAAAAATTCTATGGGCCAAATACAGTCAAAACTAGAGGCTCTGACGGCCAGGGTCACCGAGGCAGAGGAACGCGTTAGCGAATTGGAGGATGGGTTAGTAGAAGAAAAAACGAAAATAGAAGCTGGTCTTAAAAAAATCCACGCCCACGAATGTAGATTACGGGAGATTACTGACTCTATGAAACGATCCAATGTCAGAATCATCGGCATCCCTGAAGGGGTGGAGAAAAACAGAGGTCTAGAAGAGATATTTGAACAAATTGTAGCTGAAAACTTCCCTAATCTAGCAAGGGAAACAAGCATTCGTGTCCAAGAGGCAGAGAGGACCCCATCCAAGCTCAACCAGGACAAACCTACGCCACGGCATGTCATAGTGCAATTCGCAAATATTAGATCCAAGGATACAGTATTGAAAGCGGCCAGGGCAAAGAAATTTCTCACGTACCAAGGCAAAGGTATCAGGATTACGTCAGACCTGTCTACAGAGACCTGGAATGAGAGAAAGGCTTGGGGGGGCATTTTTAAAGCTCTTTCAGAGAAAAACATGCAGCCAAGGATCCTTTATCCAGCAAAGCTGTCATTCAGAATTGATGGAGAAATAAAGACGTTCCAAAATCGCCAATCATTAACCAATTTCGTAACCACGAAACCAGCCCTACAGGAGATATTAAGGGGGGCTCTATAAAGGTAAAAAGGCCCCAAGAGTGATACAGAGCAGCAAGTCACAACCGATACAAAGACTTTAAAGAGAAATGGCATCATTAAAATCATATCTGTCAATAATCTCTATCAATCTAAATGGCTTAAACTCTCCCATAAAACGCCACAGGGTTGCAGATTGGATAAAAAGACATGACCCATCCATTTGCTGTCTACAAGAGACTCATTTTGAACCCAAAGATGCATTCAGACTTAGAGTAAGGGGATGGAGTACCATCTTCCACGCAAATGGACCTCAAAAGAAAGCTGGAGTAGCAATTCTCATATCAGATAGACTGGATTTTAAACTAGAGGCCATAGAGAGAGATACAGAAGGGCACTATATTATTCTTAAAGGAAGTATTCAACAAGTGGATATGACAATTATTAATATATATGCCCCCAACAGGGGAGCAGCAAGATACACAAGCCAACTCTTAACCAAAATAAAGAGACATATAGATAAGAACACAGTAATAGTAGGGGACCTCAACACCCCACTATCAGAAATAGACAGAACACCCTGGCAAAAACTAAGCAAAGAATCAAAGGCTTTGAATGCCATACTCGACGAGTTGGACCTCATAGATATATATAGAACACTACACCCCAGAACCAAAGAATACTCATTCTATTCAAATGCCCATGGAACATTCTCAAGAATAGATCATGCTCTGGGACACAAAACAGGTCTCAGCCAATACCAAAAGATTGAAATTATCCCCTGCATATTCTCAGACCACAACGCTCTGAAATTGGAACTCAACCACAAGGAAAAACCTGGAAGAAACTCAAACACTTGGAGGCTAAGAACCATCCTGCTCAAGAATGACTCGATAAACCAGGAAATCAAAAAACAAATTAAACAATTTATGGAGACCAACGAGAATGAATACACAACGGTCCAAAACCTATGGGATACTGCAAAGGCAGTCCTAAGGGGGAAATACATAGCCATCCAAGCCTCACTCAAAAGAATAGAAAAATCTAAAATGCAGTTTCTATATTCTCACCTCAAGAAACTGGAACAGCAACAGAGGGACAGGCCTAACCCACTGACAAGGAAGGAGTTGACCAAGATTAGAGCAGAAATCAATGAATTAGAGACCAGAACCACAGTAGAGCAGATCAACAGGACTAGAAGCTGGTTCTTTGAGAGAATCCATAAAATTGATAGACCACTGGCAAAACTTGTCCAAAAACAAAGAGAAAGGACTGAGATTATTAAAATTATGACTGAAAAGGGAGAGGTCACGACCAGCACCATTGAAATTGCAAGGATTATTAGAAACTTTTATCAACAGCTATATGCCAAAAAACTAAACAATCTGGAAGAGATGGAGGCCTTCCTGGAAACCTATAAACTACCAAGACTGAAACAGGAAGAAATAGATTTCTTAAATAGGCCAATTAACTATGAAGAAATTGAGTCAGTGATAAACAACCTTCCAAATAATAAAACTCCAGGCCCAGACGGTTTTCCTGGGGAATTCTACCAAACATTCAAAGAAGAAATAATACCTATTCTCCTAAAGCTATTTCAAAAAATAGAAACAGAAGGAAAGCTACCAAACTCATTCTATGAGGCTAATATTACCTTGATCCCCAAACCAGGCAAAGACCCCCTCAAAAAGGAGAATTACAGACCGATTTCTCTAATGAATATGGATGCCAAAATCCTCAACAAGATCCTTGCTAATAGAATCCAACAGTACATTAAAAGGATTATCCATCATGACCAAGTGGGATTCATACCTGGGATGCAAGCATGGTTCAACACTCGCAAATCAATCAATGTGATACATCATATCAACAAGAAAAGACTCAAGAACCATATGATCCTCTCAATTGATGCAGAAAAAGCATTTGACAAAATACAGCATCCTTTCCTGATTAAAACCCTTCAGAGTGTAGGAATAGAGGGTACATTTCTCAATCTCATAAAAGCCATCTATGAAAAGCCTACTGCAAGCATTATTCTCAATGGGGAAAAGCTGGAAGCCTTTCCCTTAAGATCAGGAACACGACAAGGATGCCCACTCTCGCCACTATTATTCAACATAGTACTAGAAGTCCTTGCAACAGCAATCAGAAGACAAAAAGGGATCAAAGGTATCCAAATCGGCAAAGAAGAAGTCAAACTGTCTCTCTTTGCAGATGACATGATACTCTATATGGAAAACCCAAAGGAATCCACTCCCAAACTATTAGAAGTTATAGAACAATTCAGTAAGGTGGCAGGATACAAAATCAATGCCCAGAAATCAGTTGCATTTCTATACACGAATAACGAGACTGAAGAAAGAGAAATTAGGGAATCCATCCCATTTACAATAACACCAAAAACCATACGTTACCTTGGAATTAACTTAACCAGAGACGTAAAGGACCTATATGCTAGAAACTATAGATCACTTTTGAAAGATATTGAGGAAGACATAAAAAGATGGAAAAATATTCCATGCTCATGGATTGGAAGAATTAACATAGTTAAAATGTCCATACTACCCAGAGCAATCTACACTTTCAATGCTATCCCGATCAAAATACCGAGGACATTTTTCAAAGAACTGGAACAAATAGTCCTTAAATTTGTATGGAACCAGAAAAGGCCCCGAATCTCCAAGGAACTGTTGAAAAGGAAAAACAAAGCTGGGGGCATCACAATGCCGGATTTCGAGCTGTACTACAAAGCTGTGATCACAAAGACAGCATGGTACTGGCACAAAAACAGACACATCGACCAATGGAACAGAATAGAGAACCCAGAAATGGACCCTCGGCTCTTTGGGCAACTAATCTTTGATAAAGCAGGAAAAAACATCCGGTGGAAAAAAGACAGTCTCTTCAATAAATGGTGCTGGGAAAATTGGACAGCTACATGCAAAAGAATGAAACTTGACCACTCTCTCACACCATACACAAAAATAAACTCCAAATGGATGAAAGACCTCAATGTGAGACAGGAATCCATCAAAATTCTAGAGGAGAACATAGGCAACAACTTCTATGACATCGGCCAGAGCAACCTTTTTCACGACACATCTCCAAAGGCAAGAGAAATAAAAGATAAAATGAACTTATGGGACTTTATCAGGATAAAGAGCTTCTGCACAGCCAAGGAAACAGTCAAAAAAACTAAGAGACAGCCCACGGAATGGGAGAATATATTTGCAAAGGACACCACAGATAAAGGACTGGTATCCAAGATCTACAAAGAACTTCTCAAACTCAATACACGAGAAACAAATAAACAAATCATAAAATGGGCAGAAGATATGAACAGACACTTTTCCAATGAAGACATACAAATGGCTAACAGACACATGAAAAAATGTTCAAAATCATTAGCCATCAGGGAAATTCAAATCAAAACCACACTGAGATACCACCTTACGCCAGTTAGAATGGCAAAGATAGACAAGGCAAGAAACAACAATTGTTGGAGAGGATGTGGAGAAAGGGGATCCCTCCTACATTGTTGGTGGGAATGCAAGTTGGTACAGCCACTCTGGAAAACAGTGTGGAGGTCCCTTAAAAAGTTAAAAATTGAACTACCCTATGACCCAGCCATTGCACTACTGGGTGTTTACCCCAAAGATACAGACGTAGTAAAGAGAAGGGCCATATGCACCCCAATGTTCATAGCTGCATTGTCCACAATAGCCAAATCATGGAAGGAGCCGAGATGCCCTTCAACAGATGACTGGATTAAGAAGCTGTGGTCCATATATACAATGGAATATTACTCAGCTATCAGAAAGAACGAATTCTCAACATTTGCTGCAACATGGACGGCACTGGAGGAGATAATGCTAAGTGAAATAAGTCAAGCAGAGAAAGACAATTATCATATGATTTCTCTCATCTATGGAACATAAGAACTAGGAGGATCGGTAGGGGAAGAAAGGGATAAAGAAAAGGGGGGTAATCAGAAGGGGGAATGAAACATGAGAGACTATGGACTGTGAGAAACAAACTGAGGACTTCAGAGGGGAGGGGGTGGGGGAATGGGATAGACTGGTGATGGGTAGTAAGGAGGGCACGTATTGCATGGTGCACTGGGTGTTATACGCAACTAATGAAGCATCAAACTTTACATCGGAATCTGGGGATGTACTGTATGGTGATTAACACAATATAATAAAATAAAATTAAAAAAAAAAAAAAGAACGGGAAAAAATAATAAAAAAATGAACATAGACTTAGGGAACACAGCAATACCACCAAGCGTAATAATATTTGCATTTATAGGGTTCTCAGAAGGAGAAGAGAGAAAGGGGGCAGAAAATTTATTTGAAGAAATAATAGCTAAAAGCTTCCCAAATCTAGGGAAGGAAACAGAACGTTAGATCCAGGAGGCAAAGAGAGCCCCTAACAAAATCAACCCAAGGCGGGCCACACCAAAACACATAGTAATTAAAATGTCACAAAGAAGTGATAAAGGGGGAGTTTTAAAAGCAGCAAGACAAAGGAAAACAGTTACATACAAGGGAAATAGCATAGACTACCGGTTGATTTTTCAGCAGAAACTTTGCAGGCCAGAAGAGAGTGGCATGATATATTCAAAGTGCTGAAAGAAAAAAACCTATAACTAAGAACCCTCTATCTGTACTACAAAGCTGTGATCACAAAGACAGCATGGTACTGGCACAAAAACAGACACATGGACCAATGGAACAGAATAGAGAACCCAGAAATGGACCCTCGGCTCTTTGGGCAACTAATCTTTGATAAAGCAGGAAAAAACATCCGGTGGAAAAAAGACAGTCTCTTCAATAAATGGTGCTGGGAAAATTGGACAGCTACATGCAAAAGAATGAAACTTGACCACTCTCTCACACCATACACAAAAATAAACTCCAAATGGATGAAAGACCTCAATGTGAGACAGGAATCCATCAAAATTCTAGAGGAGAACATAGGCAACAACTTCTATGACATCGGCCAGAGCAACCTTTTTCACGACACATCTCCAAAGGCAAGAGAAATAAAAGATAAAATGAACTTATGGGACTTTATCAGGATAAAGAGCTTCTGCACAGCCAAGGAAACAGTCAAAAAAACTAAGAGACAGCCCACGGAATGGGAGAATATATTTGCAAAGGACACCACAGATAAAGGACTGGTATCCAAGATCTACAAAGAACTTCTCAAACTCAATACACGAGAAACAAATAAACAAATCATAAAATGGGCAGAAGATATGAACAGACACTTTTCCAATGAAGACATACAAATGGCTAACAGACACATGAAAAAATGTTCAAAATCATTAGCCATCAGGGAAATTCAAATCAAAACCACACTGAGATACCACCTTACGCCAGTTAGAATGGCAAAGATAGACAAGGCAAGAAACAACAATTGTTGGAGAGGATGTGGAGAAAGGGGATCCCTCCTACATTGTTGGTGGGAATGCAAGTTGGTACAGCCACTCTGGAAAACAGTGTGGAGGTCCCTTAAAAAGTTAAAAATTGAACTACCCTATGACCCAGCCATTGCACTACTGGGTGTTTACCCCAAAGATACAGACGTAGTAAAGAGAAGGGCCATATGCACCCCAATGTTCATAGCTGCATTGTCCACAATAGCCAAATCATGGAAGGAGCCGAGATGCCCTTCAACAGATGACTGGATTAAGAAGCTGTGGTCCATATATACAATGGAATATTACTCAGCTATCAGAAA
>NC_048224.1:106960276-106982711 GCF_002007445.2 Ailuropoda melanoleuca | reverse complement strand
ATAAAAAAAAGAACCCTCTATCCAGCAATTATCATTCAGAATAGAAGGAGAGATAAAGCGTTTCCCAGACAAACAAAAGTTAAATGAACTCATGAGTACTAACCAGTCTTATAAGAAATGTTAAAGGAGACTCTTTGAGTGGAAAAGAAAGACCACAAGTAAGAGCTGAAAAAGTAGGAAACACAAAACCAGTTAAAAAAAAAAAGTATAGCTATAAAAATTAGTCAGGAGATCCACAAGCTGAAAGGATGTAATATATGACACCATTTATCCAAAATGTGCAGATGGTGGGGGGAGTAAAGAATGGGTTCAAACTTAAGTGACCATCAACTTAATATAGATTCTATGTACATAAGATGTTTCATACAAATCTAATGGCAACCACAAATCAAAAACCAGTAACAGATATGCAAAAAATAAAGAGAAAAGAATCCAAGTCTATCATTAAAGATAGCCAGCAAACTGTAGGAGAAAAAAGCAAGAGAAAAAAAGAACAGAGAAGAACTACGAAAACAAACATAAAACAAATAACAGAATGCCAATAAATACATACCTATCAATAATTACTTTGAATGAAAATGGACTAAACACTCCAATCAAAATACACAGCGCAGCATGACAGGATGGATAAAAAAGCAAGACCCACTTATATGCTGCCTAAAAGAGACTCATTTCAAATCTAAAGACACATGCAGATTGAAAGTAAAGGGATGGAAAAGCATTTATCATGCAAATGGAAGTGAAAAGAAACCCAGGGTAGCAATACTTATATCAGACAAAATAAACTTTAAAACAAAGATTGTAACAAGAGACAAAGAAGGACATTATGTAATCATAAAGGGAACAAACAGGAAGATATAACAATTATAAATTTTTATGCACTCACCATGGGAGCACTGAAATACATAAGGCAGCCAATAACAAATATAAAGGAATTAATCAATAGTAATACAATAATAGTAGGGGACTTTCATACCCCACTTACACCCACAGATAGGTCATCCAACAGAAATTCAACAAGGAAACATGGGCTTTGAGTCATGCATTGGACCAGATGGATCTAACAGATATATTCAGAATATTTCATCCTAAAACAACAGAATACACATTTTTTTCAGGTGCACATGGAACATTCTCTAGAATAGATCACATCATAGACCACAAAACAAGTCTCAACAAATTCAAAAAGGTTAAAGTCATACCATGCATCTTTTTCAACCACAAACCTATGAAACTAGAACTCAACCACAAGAAAGAATCCAGAAAGAGCACAAATACATGGAGGTTAAATAACATGCTGCTAAACAATGAATGAGTCAACCAAGAAATCAAAGAGGAAATACAAAATACATGAAGAAAAATGAAAATGAAAACACAATAGTCCAAAATTTGGGGGATGCAACAAAAGTTGTTTTAAAAGGGAAATTTATAGCAATAGAGACCTATCTCAAGGAACAAGAAAAATTTCAAATAAGCAGCCTAACCTTATATCTAAGGAGCTAGAAAAAGAAGAACAAACAAAACCCAAAACCAGTAGAAGGAAGGAAATAAGAAATATTAGAGCAGAACTAAATGAAATAGAAACTAAAAAAACAAAAACAAAACAAAATAAAAACCCCAAATCACAATAGAACAGATCAATGAAACCAGGAGCTTGTTCTTTGAAAAGATCAACAAAATTGATAATCCTTTAACCAGATTCATTAAGAAAAAAAAAAAAGAGGACTCAAATAAAATCAGAAAATGGAAAAGAGAAATAACAACTGACATTACAGAAATATAAAGAATTGTGAAAGAATACCATGAAAATTATCTGGCATCAAATTGGACAGCCTAGAAGAATAGATAAATTTCTAAAAACACATAACATCCCAAAACTAAATCAGGAAGAAATAGACCAATCACCAGCAATTAAATTGAATCAGCAATCAAAAAATTCCTAAAAAACAAAAGTCCAGGGCCAGAAGTCTTCACAGGTGTAATCTAACAAACTTTTAAAGAAAAATAACAGCTATTTCAAAAAATAGAAGAGGAAGGAAAGATTCTAAATTCATTCTATGAGGCTAACATTAACCTGATACCCAAACCAGATAGAGACACCACAAAAAAAGAGAACGACATGCCAATAACTGTGGTGAACATAGATGTAAAAATCCTCAACAAAATATTAGCAAACCAAATCCAACAATACATTAAGAGAATCACCATTCTGAAGTGAGATTTATTCCTGGGATGCAAGTGTAGTTCAGCTTACAAATCAATTAATGTGATTTATCAAATCAATGAGAGAAAGGATAAAAGCCATATGATCATTTCAATAGATGCAGAAAAAGCATTTGACAAAGTACAACATCCATTCATGATAAAAACTGTCAACACAGTAGGTTTAGAGGGAATAGAACTCAACATAATAAGGACCGTATATGAAAAATCCACAGCTAATAACATCCTCAATGGGGAAAACCTGATAGCTTTTCTCCTAATATCAGGAACAAGACAAGGATGTCCACTCTCACCACTTTTATTCAACACAGTACTGGAAATGCTAGCCACAACAATCAGATAAAAAAAAGGAAATTAAAATCATCCAAATTGGTAGGCAAGAAGTAAAACTATTTCCACACGACATACTATATGTAGAAAAGTCTGAAGACTCCACCAAAAAACTACTATAACTAAATAATACAATAAATATAAATCTGTTGCATTTCTATACACTAATAATAAAATAGTAGAAAGGGAAATTAAGAAAACAATCCCATTTATGATTACACCAAAAATAATAAAATACCTAAGAATAAACCAAGGAGATGAAAGGCCTATACTCAGAAAACGCTGATGAAAGAGATTGAAGATTACACAAACAAATGGAAATATATTCTATGCTCATGGATTGGGAGAAAAGATATTGTTAAAATGTCCAAACTACCTAAAAAAATCTACAGATTCAATGCAGTCACTATCAAACTACCAACAACATTTTCCACAGAAGAATAAGAAATAATCCTAAAATTTGTATGGAAACACAAAAGACCCTGAATAGACAAAGCAATCCTCAAAAAGAAGAACAAAAATGGAGGTATCACAATCCCAGATTTTAAGATATACTACAAAGCCATACAAATCAAAATGGTATGGTACTGGTACAAAAATAGACACATAGATCAATAGAACAGAATAGAGAGATCAGGAATAAACCCACAATTATATGGCCAATTAATCTTTGATGAAGTAGGCAAGAATATGCAAGGGTTAAAAAACTGTCTTTTCAGCAAATGGTGTTGGGAAAACTAGACAGCTCCATGCACAAGAATGAATCTAGACCACTTTCTTACACCACACACAAAAACAAACTCAAAATAGATTAAGAACCTAAATGTGAGACCTCAAACCATAACAGTCCTAAAAGAGAGCACAGGCAGTAATTTCCCTGACATGGGCTATAGCAACATTTTCTTAGATATGTCTCCTGAGGCAAGGGAAACAAAATAAAAATAAACTATTGAGACTATATCAAACTAAAAAGCTTCTTCACAGCATGGGAAACAATCAACAAAACTAAAAGATAACCTACTGCATGGGAGAGGATATTTGCAAATGGCATAGCTGATAAAGGGTTAGTATCCATAATATATAAAGAACTTATACAACTCAACACCAATAAAACCCCAAATGATCCAGTTTAAAAATGGGCAGAAGACATGAGCACACATTTTTAAAGAAGACATACATAGGACCAATAGAAACATGAAAAGATGCTCAACATCACTCTTCATCAGGGAAATGCAAATCAAAACCACAATGAAATATCACCTCACACCTGTCAGAATGGCTAAAATCAAACACAAGAGACCGTAAATGTTGGTGAGGAAGTGGAGAAAATGAACACTCATGCACTGTTGATGGGAATGCCAACAGGTGTAGCCACAGTGAAAAGCAGTATGGAGATTCCTCAAAAAATTAAAAATAGAATTACCATATGATCAAGTAATTCCATTACAGGGTATTTACCCAAAGAATACAGAAACACTAATTTGAAAAGATATATGCATCCCTATGTTTATTGCATTATTTGCAATAGCCAAATTATGGAAACAACCCAAATGTCCATCGATAGATGAATGGATAATGAATTATCCATTATCAATAGACACTTGGGTTGCTTCCATAATATAAAATGGAATATTATTTCCATATATAAAATGGAATATTACTCATCCATAAAAAGAATGAAATCTTGCCTTTTGCAATAACATAAATGGATCTAGAGTATAATGCTAAATGAAGTAAGTCAGAGAAGGACAACTACCTTATGATGTCACATATGTGGAATTTAAGAAACAAAACACACGAACAAAGGGAAAAAAGACACAAACCAAAAAACAGACCCTTAACTATAGAGAGCAAACTGATGGTTACCAGAGGCGAGGTGAGTAGGGGGATGAGCGAAATATCTGATGGGGATTAAGAGTGCACGTACCACGATGAGCACTGAGTAATGTACAGAGTTGAATCAGTATACCGTACACCTAAATCCAATATTACACTGTATGTTAACTATAAATGAATTAAAATAAAATTAAAAATTAAATAATATATTAGTATCAGGAAAAAATTCCAGCTACTCTGTCCATGCAATAGAGATAGAATACAGGCTAAAAATTGTTTCCTCTGCTTCAGAAAGATGCTATTAAAGCAGAAATTAAACACATGGAAGAAGAGAGCACACATCACAAGGGAGGAAGAGGAAGACCCAATGACCTAAATTCTGTTATGCATTTAAAGGAAAAGCAGCTGGTGACACCAGCCAGCAGCAAAAGCAAAGAAGCCAAAGTAGGAGAGAAAACATGTACCATTAAAGCTGAGTGACCCGCTCTAGCATATCCGGGCTGGGGGCAAGAGTGGACTCCATGTAGCTCAAGGACCAGGGTTTTGATTGGAAAGTATACATTTACTTCCTAACATGCTGAGAAGACCGTGAGGATGTTAAAACAATAATGTGTTATTACCATTCTTACAACCCTATATTTACCCCAAGATCATGTAACCTATCCTCATACCCAGGTCGTTTCCTTCCATTTGTAGCCAGATCTCTAGAGGGGTAGTTTGTAATAGCTGTCTCTGTTTTATTCACCAGTAATCACCAGGGCTGATTACCCTGCAATCTAGCTTCTAACACCACCAATTCTCTTTTCTTTGGTAGAGATCACCAGTGTCCTCCAAATTAGCCAAGAGTGGGAGAATTTCTCTCCTTGAACTTTCTGTAGCATAGACAGGTTGAACACTGCTTCCTTTTTAAATTTGTTTCCCTTTGTTCCAAGCATTTTTTGCCCTAGCATTGTCCCTTCAAGGTCCTGCTTCTTCCCAGTTTCTGCCCGGTGTCATCACTTATTCCTCCTTAACTTCTCTAGTGTCTGTGTCATCCATTTTTTTAAAAAAAATATCTCTCCCCCCTGCATTGCTTCATTGGCCCCTTCTGCTTCCAATTCACACTTCTCAACTTACCCTCAATTCACGCTCTGCCTGGGTGATCTTACCTACTCACATTGATTCAAATACAAGCCTGAAAGAAGAAAGGATCTAGGATGTCTGCCCTGTCTTTTGTTCACATAACTCCAACAAACTTACCCCCTCCAGAAAATCTTCATCCATGGTTGACCCTTTTTAAGTATATTTTATTTGCAGCCTGAGTATGCTAACCTCATCAACATTATTTACACTCAATGTTGTTATTCATTTACTTGATGTTCTAGAGTTTATGTGTTTTGTATCTTTATTTTTTCTTAATTATATTGAAAATCAGGTAACATGTTTAACTTAATTTATGTGGTACTTAGCATGATTTATAGAAAAGCAGTGAATTCTCTTTTGGTGGCTAAAAGATTCCAAATTTTTTCAAAGATATTTTTGACAAAAATCACTTTGGTGTCCCAGTTGTTTTTAAATTTCAAGCGTGTATGTGTGCATACACACACAAACACACACCACACATTAAGAAGCAGAGTATGTCACATTATTGATGAGTGACGGTCATGGTCTATTTCCAAAATAAGGATATTTTTGTTATAGATGGCTTTGCATTGTTCACATTTTAAAGAAGAATGCTTAAAAGCTAGAGCATCTCATTTTAATAATAAATTGAAACTAGCTAAATGGTCTTTTAAAATTCTTAAACACAGACATGAGTTTAAGACTAACTATATAATGTCGTAGGAAAGTACAAACAAAACAATGCTCCGAGTATTAAAATGTGCATGTGAAAAAAAGATAGGTGTAAAAAATGGGATAAAGAATAGGGGAAAATAACCTTTTTAAAAATTTTATTACCCCACTTTAATAATTAATAGATATTCCTTTCAAGCAAGACTCAAAATAAGATGTTATCAATAAAATACATGACATCACATTATGAGATGTTGTAAAAATAACAAATAAATTGCATTCAAGGCAGTTGTGTTCTTCCAGACAGAAAGTGTTTTCTTTAGCTTAGAAATGCCTTTTACTAATCAGAAACATTGCGTTGAGCTGAAATCTATTAATTTCATTTATTTCTTAAATCTATATTGAAAAGGTAAAGTTAAAATTAAACATATTAATAAGCTGCCATTGATGAAAAAGAGAAGGCTTTGACCTAAAAATGTGATGATTTAGTGTCTCCACTGATTGATTATGACTTGGCTCTCCTCTTCCTTCATTTTAGTGATGGAGGTTCAGGAAAAGAGCTTATTAACATTGTAAAGAAAGGCCTCCAAGTGTGCATTTAAAGTAATGCTCTGAAGAAATGTGAAAAGATCTGAAGCGTATGATTTTCCCATAACTGCATATACATAGCATGAAAGAAACCTTAAATGCCTTTAACATTTAACAAATTCAAAACATTCATTTGATTTTTAAAAATGATCTCTAATGCCCATGAGGGTCAACCTTACCTATTTTCCACATTTATGCACTTTCCATGCCAGCTTGTAATTTCTGCAATGGTTTATTTCCTTTTTAAAAAATATTTCTTTCCTGGGGTGCATGGGGGGCTCAGTCGTTAAGCGTCTGCCTTCGGCTCAGGGCGTGATCCCTGCGTTCTGGGATCAAGTCCGGCATTGGGCTCCCTGCTCCGCTGGGAGCCTGCTTCTCCCTCTCCCACTCCCCCTGCTTGTGTTCCCTCTCTTGCTGTCTCTCTCTCTGTCAAATAAATAAATAAAATCTTTAAAATATATATGTATTTCTTTCCTAAATCCCGTTTGCCTGTTTTTGCCTTTTGTTGTCATAAAATCTATTTTTCAGTCTTTATTTTTCTTTTGAGCTTTCATTTGAAAGTAAATGTACTTAAATTGTACTTAGTATTTACCAAATATTGCCCTCTGCACTTTAATTATCATTTTAATCATGTGCTTTAAAATCATTTCTTTCTCTTCAAGAACCTATGAAGAAGGTATAATTACTGTCTTCTTCATTTTGCCCATAAAGACACTGAAACAGAAATGATAAGCAACTTGCCAGGTCACCCAGCCAATAAACTGAAACACTAGGATGGAAACTACACAGTCTGGACGAAAGTCCATGTATTAGACCAGGACTCTTTGTTGCCTATTTAATTTTGCTGAAATCATGAAGAAGCAGGGTGGTTTGAAATGTTCTTTTGCTCCCTGGCTTATTTCATTGGCCATATGTAATCTCCCTGTGACTTTTATTTGTAATAAAAATTACATGGGTTTTTTTAAATGAATGATTTTTGCCTGCTTCCATGCTGGTCCTTTTATAGTGATGACTCACCTTTAAATGAGGGAAACTTTCAAAGTTGGCAGTTTGTAGAATTTTGCGTACAAGAGCAGAACTTGAGGAGTTGAGGAACGGAGCAGGCCGTTTCAATTTAGGACCGGGGTGTCCCTGAAAGCTTTTTCCCCAAATCTGCTTTGAACTTTAATCTGGGCATGCGCAATTTAAGATTTTGAGAGTTGATCATTTATCTTCAGTGGAATGTGATTAGCAGCCCTGCAGATTACTGCCACTTCCCCTCTTCACCACTTTGCCTTGATCCTACCATACTTGCTTATGTTATCATAAATGTTGCCCAATCTAGGGGTTCCCTACTGCTCTGACGCGTAGAGCCAGATTCAGGAGACCCCAGAAGCTTGCCCATGACTTTGGAACTTGCTTTCACAGGTAAGGAACAGGGATGTGCTCCTATGTTGGCAGTATACTGGAGATCAGTGACCTTGTGTGGGACACAAACTTTGTCAATGACTCCCAAATCTCCAAAGCTCAAAGACTCTCTCCTGATCTCATCTATGATATGGGACGATGCTTCTTTCTGCTTTTTGAATTTCTGTTTTTGTTAAACATCGGGGAGAACAGTACAACCAGCCTCTCCTCCTGTCTCTGGCACTTGTCTGTTTTGATTCCTCCACTTACTTCAATACTGGTATTCTCCAGGCTTCTTGACTTGTGATGCGATACTGTTTCCCTCAGGAATTTCATCCCCTCTCATCAAGCGAAAGCTTCACGGATGCTGGTAGCTCTACCATCTGTAGCTTCAGCCTGGCTTTCCAACGCTCTATTGTTATATCGCTCCTACTGTTCCCGGGCATCTCAAACTTCATGTCCTGCAAGTGTCCCTTGGCACGTTCTAAAGGTGCTCAGTTTTCTTATTTTAGAACTTGTGCCTTCTTTATTTTATATATTGGTTAATGATATTGCTTTGCTCTTAAACAAGCCTGAGACTTGGGTTCTCCTTAGAGTTCTCGTTTCTGCCTCCTATTCTTCTGACATGACCATATCCCATGGTTGTATCTCAGTGATACCTGCCACATCTCTTTTCTTCTATATTACATAAGCCAGCCTGCCTTCATCTAAGTCCTCATCAAATATCACCTCCTCTAAGGCAATGGCCTCCTAATTTGTCTCCCAATATCCTGCCTGACCCTCCGCTGATGCCCTCCTTGTGTTGCTGTTAGAGGAAACTTTCCAACTTTCAAAATTGATCACCTCGCTTCTGGGAGTCTTACTACGAGTAAGAGTCAACCTCTTGGTTGTTCAGCACCCTCCAGACAACAGTAGCACCACCTCATGGCACTGTTTTAAAAATTAGATGGGACACAGCCAAAGTGTCTGGTACACAGTAAATGCTCAAAAAATGTGCACATTTTTTATGGATGTCTGACATCCCTTCAATCCGAACTCTTGAGTTTTCTGAGGATGCAGTGATCTTGGGGCACCTGGGTGGCTCGGTCGGTTAAGCAACTCGCTTTAGCTCAGGTCATGATCCCCTGCTCCGTGGGGAGCCTGCTGCTCCGTGGGGAGCCTGCTTCTCCCTCTCCCTCTGCTGCTCCCCCTGCTTGTGCTCTCTCTTTCACTCTCAAATAAATAAATTAAAAGGATGCAGTGATCTCGCTCACCTCCGTACCTTGACAGATTTCTCCCTGGAAATCTTCCCCTCCTTCTTTAACTAGATAATTTCTAGTCATCCCTTGGATCTTAATTTGTCGTCACTTCTTGACAGACGACATCTCTGATTCCTGGGTAACAGATTCAGTGCCGTTACTGCATGTTCTTAGAGCATCCTTCCCACCCTCAACCTACTGGTAACTTTAACAAGATTTTAGATGTTGTGAGAACCTAGAACGACAGTACCTGGCATGTAGAAATCTTTCAAAATTTTTGAGTGAAGAAATAATGATCTTTTAAAGGGTCTAGAGTGTAGGCTTTTATATTGGTCCACATTATTTTTTTATTTTTTATTTTAAAATTTCTTTTAGACAGAGAAAGAGCATACAAACCAAGGGGAGGGGCAGAGGAAGAAGAGAGAAAAAGAATCTTAAGTGGGTTCCATCCCCAGCATGAAGCCTGATGCAGGGCTCAATCTCACAACCCTGAGATCATGACCTGAGCCAAAATCAAGGGTCTGACGCTTAACTGACTGAGCCACCCAGGTACCCCTCCACTTTATTTTTTATTGTTAAATTTGGCTATTTGTAATTTCACCCTTGTGACAGGACACTACAGCTCATTCATCTGCTGTGCCTGTTAAAACAACCCAAATCAGTGAGCCCCAGGGTCTGGTCACTCTGATTCTCTGTGAAGCTCACACAGACCCAATCAGTGGAAATGAATTCTTGCCTGCTTTGTGCCGTTACTAAGAAATTTCTTTCAGTATAGCACTTTCACACACTCTGGAAATTACACGCTTATATTTATTTACATATCCAACTATCTGGTCAATCTGTGAGACCCTTGTATTATTCCCATCCTATCTTCAGCCCTGTGCTGGCTGTGCTCAGTTGCCAGCTCCTTCCCTCTATTTTCTGTCTTACGTGGTGCCCTGTGCCCTTGAAGGCTGACCTGTGTGGACTGTGTCGCCTGGGCTCCCTGGGTCCTGCCTGTGGGAAGCATGGGCAGGAGGTGGAGGGCAGGAGAGGAAGTTTGGTGCCCTCCCTTCCTTGCTACTGGGGTTGTAGACCACAGCTCCAGTGTGGAGGCGTCATGCGCTCATGGCTACTGTTCTACCCACACCCCAGTTATAACATTTTGTTTTTTCCTTTCTTTTTTTTTTCTTTTTGAAGATTTTATTTATTTATTTGACAGAGAGAGAGACAGTGAGGGGAGCACAAGTAAGGGGAGTGGGAGAGGGAGAAGCAGGCCCGATGTGGAGCTCGATCCCAGGACCCTGGGATCATGACCTGAGCCAAAGGCAAACGCTTAACCAACTGAGCCACCCAGACCCCCCACATTTTGTTTTTTTCTGTTGTTCCTCCAAAACTAATGGTGAGATTAATGGCTTACTGAATTCCAACAGTTTCTAATCTTGGAGCCTTGAAAAATCCATTGTTGTTTTTTTTTAACCTTGCCCACATCTCTGTAAATAGTGCCTTTTAAAAGTTTACTTCAAAATCCCAATTGAAAATTTCCAGGCGTCTCTTACCTGCTGGGATTATGTATGACAATAAGCACTCGCAGTGCCAGACACATAGAGCATGCTAAACAGGAATCTGTTAAACGAACAAGCAAAGTTAAGTCAGTGAATGGACACTTAGTTCATTCCACCCATTCTCCTTTTGTAAAAATCTTGTCCTTTCTTGATGAAATAATCTGTCCAAGTGGGTAAAGATTAGTAGTCGCCAATTATTATGAACCTTTCAGAATGTAAACCCTGCTAGCAAAGTACAATAATCAACAAAAATATCTCACTGGAACAAAATGATCAATTTCCTTCTAACTTTCCACACTTTGCAATACCTTTGCCTTTTCAAAAAACTGCAAATTTTATGAAACCCACGTGATTTTTTGAGAGCACAACTGGCAAACAATTTAGCATTTGTGATGTATGTAGAGATGGATATAAAGTTGGTGGGAGAGAAAATGGTGTTAAGGTCAATGTTGGGGTGTTCAGTGTTAGAAAGCAAGCAGTGCTAATGTTTAATATAAAATGCATCTGCTGAAGATTATCTTTCAAGCTGCGTATCTCTTAAATCTATTACATTAAAAAAGTATACACATGGATAGATATTTCACGAGACCTGTATATTATCACACAGTGGGTTATTGATCAGCTTATAAAGGCAAGTGAATAATTACTTACAGAGTATAACCAGAAGAACAGGAATGTGAAAAGATCAAGAAAATATGATAGATGAGAAGGAAGGGAAGCAGTTCCTAAACCACTAAAAACTAAAACAACAAATTAAGAAAATGGTATTAGGTTACCTGGAAAAATAAAAAGCTTATTTTGGATAATGTCTAAGGATTTTAGATTTTTAAGGCTTTTGCCCCTGAAAGACTATTGTAGTATTCTAGATTCTAAAGATAGACTGATTTAAAGTGAGAAACATTTCTGACCGTTTGGTTAGCATGGTAACTTAAATATTTTGATATGTCTCCCTTGTTTGTCTTTCTTTGTTTCCTTATTTTTAATAATCAAGGATAGTCATCAAGAGTGAAAGAGGTTTTACTACTGCAAAAAAAAAAAGTAAGCAAATTTATTTTTTTCTAGTTTACAGATTGTACTTATATACCATGGTATTACATTATAGGTGGAAGAATGATGCATTTTTTTCCACAAAATATTTAAAATATCTGCCAAAGAAAATTCCATCCCCCAAGACCCCATACAGATATACCAACTAATTTTATGTCACGGCCACCACCTTAAAAAGAATGTACTGAGGAGTGAGAAGGTAATTGCTATTTTTCTTTTATCTCACTCTTTTTAATTTCTACTCTCCCTCTGCACAATACTTTAGGTGAAAATTGTATTCATCATTATTCGTGTTGTTTTTGTTATCGATGAGTAGAAATGTTAACTGTAATAAATTTAGATGTGCATGATTCATTTAAAAATAATTATAGAAAGACATCAAGTAAGTTTGCCATTAAATTATATATTTTTAAAAGATCTTACAAGTTAGATTTATCTAATCAGGGAATAGGTATACAGATTTAGATATTTCAATTTAAAATTCTAAACATATTTAATGAAAGAATAGGATTTTGCCGAGTTAATATTTGCTAGAGGAAACTAATTAATAGATTTCAGGAATCTTGTCTAGGTCTTCCCAAGATGATGTGAGGTGAATCACCAACCAGTAATAAAGGTGATCATTTAATAGTTTCTAGATTGACATGACTCTTACGAAGGTTAAATTTTCTTCCACTAGTTTTTTTCTCGTTAAATTTCTTTATGCCATTTTCTACAGCATGTTCTCTGACAAGCGTTGAGTCATTGGGGCACGCAGGCAAACAGCCCATAAATTCGCCCCATAAATATAAATATGTGCTCACATTCACACGCCTGTGGAGACTCACAGAGGTTTCGGCTCTGGGGTGAAGCGATTTGAAGCTCATCCATTTCGAGGGACACTTTCATTCTCCGCAGTCAGACTGCAGTGCAGTAAAGATCCTCGGAGGGGAGCTCAACCACAGCCTACGGCGTCGTGTCTTAGGGCCCTACCACCTTGGTGCAAGGTCATTCCAACTCCCTCCCTCTCTCTCTTTCTCCTTTATCCAACTGGGAATTCAACAATACAATCTTGACCGGAGTCTTCAGACTATACCATTAGCTTATTGAGCAACTGCACCTGCTTTTAAATTTTAATGATGCATTTTTAATATGATAAATGTAGTATACTTGAATGGTTTTATATGCAGGTCAGATAAACTATGATTTTTTTTTTTACTCTTCAAATATTACTTTCTGAAGAATACACTTAGAATCGTATGGCTTATCTGGTTACAAATGTGCCTGTGGCTTCAGAATGACTGCTGTTCTGTCCCACTGAACAGAGAGGAGATGTGGAGAGCAAGTGTCTTAAGGTTTTTATAAATGGAGGATTTTAAACTTAGAATGAATGAGTTAAAAAAAAAAACAGTTTTACCAATACTCTTGCTGACCGTGTTTAGGGAAACTTCAGCTTATTGAAACAATATAGAGATGACATGTAGAAGGTACCTTGGAAATTGTTCCGGACTCCATTTTCCAGGGTCTTGGGGAAACAGAATTCAAGGTTTGATATGGTAATTACCTGATTAAAACAGGAAATCATCTGGAAATCAGATTTATTTAAAAGTTGGGAACTCTTTGGACATTCTACATACCTTTAATCTTACAGCTCCCACAGGGAACTGAAAATGACCCAAAAGGAGTGATAGGAGGAAATAGTTCTGTTTTTGTTTGTTTGTTTGTTTGTTTGTTTGAAAGACTAACCTGCAAAGTGAAATAGAATATTGAGGTGGAAGATTGAGAAAATTCCCCAGGTGATTAAAAAAGATCCTTTAAATTACCCCGGTTATCTGGATATTTCACAAGAAGATGACACTTGATTTGAATTAATAGAATATTAAACTAATTTCTGTAGTTTCAGTTTATGTTCTTTAGAACATTCTTTGGAACACATCATTATTTCTTAAAGTACCCTTTCTTTGAAAATATGAAAATTACTACTATTTGTTAAGAAATATTTGAATTTCCTGAATAAGTGACATTCTTCCTTCACTTTACAATGTTCTTCTATTCTTTCTGATGTGATTGCTACTAAACATGCACTTATCTTTGTGTGGCTTTTTTGAAGTGTTGCATATACCTTCAGACTGCATAAGAGGCTAAGTGGCTAAAATCTGAAACAATCATCTTAAAATAGTCTTCATTAAAAGGTAAGCGTAGAATGTATCAGAAAGCATCAGTGCTTTCTGAAAAGAAGCATTAGCAAAATTGCTTTAATAAATCCAATGCAATATTGCAATAGTTATCTTTAAGAAAGTAATTTATTCCTGACTTTCTCGCAAAACATAAGACAAACTCCTGATGAACTTGTAAAGCTGGATCTTGGAAACACACACTATCGATGCCTATGCACCGATATTAGAGTCACTCGCATACAAACAGCGTTTTGGATAATATAGGCAATTATAAAAGAAAAAACCTAACGCATGCAATATATATGCAGAAAGAGGCTGAGAACATAAAACTCATAGGAAAAGAATCTTGTGTATTTGCACACCAGAAGAGTGTGCATTTTTTTCATGACCAAAGAACAATCGTTTGTTTTACCAACCACGGTTTTATATACAGCCACTCCTATATCTTTCCCTCCATCACAGAATTTGGTGATGGTTCAGTATGAACTAAACCCTGAAGTTAATTTAATAAATTGCATAATCCACAACAGTGGAAGGAGTCAGAAAATTAGACAAGAGTAACAAAAAGTGTAATGCATCTCACGTATCAGGCAACAATATTTATCATCATGCTTTGTGAGATATTAACTAAAACTAATTTGTTACTATTTTGATACAATTTAAAGCTTGCTTTATACATTTAAACGAATTCGTTGATTGTGCAAACCACCTGATTTAGAAAATAAACGGAGCTTTCAGCAAATGGCTGGATGAGGAATTGGGAGCACAGAGAGCATCTTCCTGGTCTCAGGAGACCTGGCTTCCAGCTGCCCTTTAGGAGCAAACCAGGTATGCGGACCTCCTTTCTCTCATGTGGGCTGCAGTCAGTGATGCTGAGGTTTCTCTCAGTTCTAAAATTCCTTGAAAGTGAGGCTCTTTGTATTTCTAGTACCGTTCGTCTCAGCCAACCCCAGAGTCGATCATTTGTGCTTTTGCCATCCTCACTAGACTGTGAACTCCTCCCGAGCAAGCATTTAACATTTGATGTCAGCATCCTCAGAACTGAGCACAATGCCTGGCACAGAGTCATGACCTAATAAGATGCAGTGAACATATTTATACACACAACAATGACTCTTCTGATAAATGCCAGTAGTTCAGTGACTGTCACACTGCAGGTCCTTTTGGAGACAAATTAGCTGAACACATAGTGCCTCGCTTTCACTATATAGGAAGAGGTAAAATATGTCTCTTATCAGAGAAAAACAATAAAACTGCACACTCCTAATTCATGTACACAGAGTTATTTAAAGGAATGGACTTTAGGAAGCATCACAGAGATCATGATTGGTAAACATAAAGACAACAGAGGAGATAATTCTCTGGAGGGGAGGGAAAGATGAAATCTAGGGTCCATGTGCATCCTGGCCTCTTTGCTGAGATTACCAATGTGTGCACATTTGCTCCAGTGTGCTTTTGGACATTAATTTACTAGAAACTGAATTGAGTCCAAAATCTATTTCTATTCTGGCAGAATAGCATGCCAGCACTTTTTTTCTTTATGTACCTTTGGCATATGTTCAATTATAATTAATTCTTAAAAATAATATTTCAGTTCAATTCTGGGTTTGAAGACATTAAGCCTTGCTAAAGTTTATTTGGACAAATAAGGAACTAATCCATGCTTAAAAAGCATTGGAAGCAGAGCCTGGTTTGGGGGTAAACGTTAAGAGGAGGAAGAAATTTTCAAGTACAGTGTATGAATCTGAGAGGCTTCCATTTGTACTTGTAAGGCAGTATGATTTAATGTAAATATGACAGTATTAATATGCAGTCCATGTACTCACCATTACCTGAAAGGTTTTTTGTTTCTTTTTCTATCTTCAATCCCCACCATTAAAAGATAAGCTTTGTTTTCTTTTCTGCTATATCCTCTGTGCCTGGTATATAGGGGTTTCTCTAATGAGTATTTACTGAATTAACAAAGTTCCAAGAATCTGTGGCACACCTACTGTGTGCACTATTGTGTTAGTGATTAAAGATGCTCACTGATATCAGGAAGCGATGCCTAGATCACATGTAGTAATTGGAAAAGCATTAAGGACCATCTATAATTAAATGCAGAAAAATTGAGGCAGAAAGTGACTATTTTTCTTACTAAGGGGACTGAGATACCCGAGAGATTCACATGATTTAGTGACAGAGGACTTCATGAAGGCACTGGCACTTGAGCTTAGCCTTGGATAATGTGCCATATATATATAATACATATTATAATATGGGGCAACCAATATACATATTAAAACATAAGGTAAATATGTAGTTTGTAACTCATATTTCAATATGGAGGGGAAGTGAGACTAGATGCTCTGCCTATTGGGGCAGTGAGAAATTTTCTTTGATTAGAGCAGAGAGTGTAAATGGAGAGTAATTTGAAGACTTAGCATGGATCTAATTATGAAGGTCCTTAAAAAAGATAAGGACATTCTTTCCTGATTTAGTAGACAAATGAGTGACATAATGAAGGTGGTATTTTAGGAAAATGAGTTTAGCAGTGATATTTAAGATCTTGGCATGTTGGTGGAATTTGAAACGGGGGTGACCATTTAAGAGAAGATTGTAGTAATTCATATATTGGATCATAAGGGCATAATGGCACAGTCAGAATGGAGTAAGGCAGAATCCAAGAGACATCATAAAGGAAGAATCATTTTTAAGTAAATGGAGTAGGTGATGAAAGGGAAGGATACGCCAAAGGTGATTGGAAGGTTTTGGTTCGGAGTGGCAAGGAGAATATTTTGTCTCTTGATTGAGAAGTGTGGAAGAAAAATGGGTTTTGGGAAGATGAGAGAGTTTCATCTGGGGTAGACACAGCTGGGGTCACTTGGGATATCTGGTTGCCATCTTGCAGATCATTAATTCATTCAACATTATTTATAATTTACCATGTGCCAGATAACACGTTAGGTGGTAGAGATTCAATTGCAAAAATGAAATCATGTTCCCTGACTCTAGGAAAGAAGGTGATGTCCAGCTTAGATCTTCAGAATGAGTGAGAGTAAACAAGGCCAAAGGGAGAGAGAGGAAGAGTGACTGAAATAAGGTAGGCAGTATGTTCTTTATAAAGCTTGAGGAAAGAAAGCCTAGAACATTCAAAGGGGAGCTCAGTGTGACTGCGCAGGGGCAAGTTCTATTCAATTCAGCGTTATTCTAGTTTGGTCCTTTGCCTTTGCCTATATGGGTCATACTACTGCACAAAAAGTGGATCCATTTCTTAGAGGGAAACTGAAATAAGTACATTAATTAAATATAACAAATATATATAAAGGTGACCATATACAAATTTACATAAAAATGAATAGTAGCTCTGACACTCTTGGTCAAGAAGAATTTAGCAAATCATCTATCTTTTTCATAAAAGTCACACTATATGGCCTTCTAGTTATGTATAGGTCCTATTTCACCCATTATACTTGGAACAAAGTGTGCTTGAATCTTCTGCAGCCTAATAGAGGTACACCTTAACATAATGCCGCTTGATAGGCTAATAATGGAGGAGAAAAACCAATTGGCAACTGGGGTCCAGGAAACTTCTGGAAAGTAAGAGACCAAGACCTCAAATTCCTAATCTCTGGGTTTCAAAGTTAGGGAAACATACTAGGGTAAACTAGGGTGGCTAATACTCAAGTTGTGGGGAGAAGATATTAATGACCCCTAAAGAGAACTTCAATGCCATGACCTGAGCATAATCCAAGGACATAAGCACTAAGAGGGAGGGCAGACTTGGCACCCTGTGTGGTTGAGGCCAAGGACCCTGAAGACTAAGAACTCCTGGCGCTATATTGTTCTCACAGGATGACCACTACAAATATGAATGTAAAGTCAGTATAGCTTGAGGCCCAGAGCAATACTGGAAAGTACGTTAGACTACATGATCAATTCTCAACGATGACGTGAGAAACAGCAGCAATAGCGAACTGAACAGATTCTGTGGTGTTTTTGTGTTTGTTTTGTAGAGGGGTTTAAAAAGTAAATTGGCCTGCTTTAGGCCCAATTCTTCTTGATCAGCATGATTGCACAATCAGAAGTCAAAGAGGCCACAAAGAAGAGACGAAACTTCCTGCTTCAAAGAAAGATGTGTGCATTTTCAAAAGATTAACAGGAAGAGAGGAAGAATTGTGGCTAGTCCTACTTCATAGGCTTGTTGGGAGGATTAAACAAATTCTACTTAGCACTTAGAACCACTCGTGGTATGTGTATGTATATACATATATCTTCTTGTAACACAGAAACTACTTGGGATATAAAATCATCAGAAGTTTTCTTGATAGCATGAAATAAAAACAAGGTCAAGTTGGTTTTAAATTTCTAAGTCGAGACATCCGTGCGATAATACCAAAGGAACCATGGTGATTAAGTCCAAGAGGTGAAACCTTTCTATGCCCTGAGCATTCCAACATGGGTGATACCACTGCTCACCTCTGTCACTCAACATCTGAGGCAGACCTCAAGTTTTGTGTATTTTTTTTCCTAAGACATTTGAACATATTCACCTGGGTATTGTCTAGGCTTACGTACCTGGGAGCAATTCTGCCTCTTTGAAAATTAATCTTAGAGTTACAAGGCATGCCTCCTAAAGAGTGCCCCAATGTTATCCTATTATGACCTCCTCTTCATTAACATTGAAGAGAGAAGCTGGCAGACAGATGAACTCAGAGAGGACAGTGAAGACATATCTTCCCTGGAGTAGGTTTTAAGTCAGAAACTTGTTATATGGGCTTGAGGGAATGTTGCCATATCATATACCTTACAGAGGTCCCAATGGCACCACTTTAGGGATGAAATACCTGTGCATTCTTGCATCCTACCTCATCTGATTGGAGTCGCACCATTATTTCCCAAGGTCTAAAGAATTTGTAGGAGTGTCTCAATGTTACCGTCAATAATAATCATCTTTAAGAAAATAAGTTAGAAGATTTTAGATGGGAAATTGTCCTAATTTTAGAAAAAAAGAGAGAAGGCTATACTTTTAAATCTATAATTGATAATCTTACTGTTTGTTTCTACTGGTATTCTAGAATAGTTAGGGAACAGAGAAATGTGGATTCAGAACTATGGTATTCCCATTTCCTTCCAGGTGGTGTTGCTAGATTGGGAGATGAAGTAAGTGCTGCAGAGTATATCTGAGAATCTATCATGAAACCATTGTGGGTAATATGGGAAGACGGTAACTGGATTGTATGGGGGGGAGGGGTTGCCTAAGTGACTGATCATTCAAACTCAAGCACATTTATACCCATGAGAGGAGTCCTATGTCTATTGCTACAGAACTGACTGTGGCTTATTCACCCTGTCCTTCTCCAAAGACGGTGAGTCTGCATCCTTAAATCTGTAGATAGAATTGGGTAGAAAGGCCTAGCAAGCTAAAAACTGGAATGTAAGTATGAGAATCGAACACATTTTAACAAACTGTATATATAAGTCAAACCAAAAAGATTGAGGCAAGTTCTCTTTATTTTGGGTAGTACTCTGTCAGTCAACATTTACCAGGGTGCATTGGAAAATTGTCCTTGAACTCTGTCTGTGTGCCTCAAGAGAAAATTCATGGAAAGAAAACTTTCCATTTCTGAATAACCATTTCACCTGCACAAAAGTCCTTAGGAAAGGAGGAGCTCCAAAATGGCAGCTATTGCTTCAACAGAATATACCTGAGACATTGTGCTTTGAGAGTTTGTATAACTGGCTAAATATGTTGCTTGTCCTTCCACCCAGGGGAATTCAGCTACACGTATATAGCAAGAAGAGAAGTCTTTTTCTTTCTTTCTTTCTTTCTTTCTTTCTTTCTTTCTTTCTTTCTTTCTTTCTTTCTTTTTTCCTTCCTTCCTTCCTTTCTCTCTTTTTCTTTCTTTCTTTCTTTCTTTCTTTCTTTCTTTCTTTCTTTCTTTCTTTCTTTTTTTCTTTTTTTCGTAGGCTCCACACCCAACATGAGGCTTGAACTCAGAACCCTGAGATTAAGAGTTGTGTGCTCAACTGACTGAGCCAGACAGATTATGCAGAAGATGAGTATTTCTGATAAACGGCATACTTTGCACTATACATATACTGCAAGCAAAAATATGACATGATGTGTTTCTGCTCATGTTTCTGGTCTCAATGTTGCATCTTACTAAGATATTTGAAATGATGATAAAATATTCCAGTTCCTAACTTGTCTTCTTCATCAGGATTTCAGGTTTACTAACACCTTTTCCTCTGATAGTCATAACCGAGGCAGGAGAATTGCTTAACTGTCACTGGGAAAAGGCCCCAGCTCACGCTGATAGGATGTATTCCCAGTATTCTATAGTCTTGGTTTTGTGCTCCCTTCCCTAGACATCAGTCCCCGCCTGCCAGCAGCATTTTTGCTTTCATTTTTTCTGGTTTCAGTTTCACCTCCCCCCTTCCTGCCCTAGTCCACAGAAGTCCAGGAGCAGATGATCCTCCTTCTGAGGTATGGGCAGAAGGTCAATAGTCATCTAGTGCTTGGTCACAATGCCTGTGTCATTCCCCTCACTTCATCTCATCACACAGGCATTTTATCATCTTATATCAAAATAAGAAGAGTAACTACAATACGAAGAGAGAGAGACCACATTCACATTAACTTTTATTATGGGATGTATATTGTTATAATTGTTCTATTTTATTATTAGTTATTGTTGATCTCTTCCTATGCCTAATTTATAAGTTCAAGTTTATCATAGGTATATATGTACATATAGGTAAAAAACATAGCATATACAAGGTTTGGTACCACCCCTGGATTCGGGCATCCGCTGGGGTTCATGGAACACATCCCCACAGATACAGAGGACTGCTGTATGTTAGTACAGTGAAGACAATAGTTCCTTGTGCTCTCACAAAAATTCTAGTATGTTATTGATTATGTAATAAATTTTTAGTTCTCATTGTTTGTTGCCTTGTTGGCAAGAACTGTGTGTGTCCTCCCCACCCCTTTCCCTCTTGTCCTATTCTCCAGTTGATAAAAGCAGATTGCTTTTATTTAAAGAAAAGTTACAAATTCTAAGTGTTTCATCCTCCCAGGGAAGCCAAACTATTATCTTCTAGTTAAATGAGCAGACTCTGGATCAATACGGTGTCTTCTGAAATATCCATAGGATGTTATCTATCAGCATTAACATCATTGGCTGGAAGTTACCATTTCTCTACAAATACTATCATCGAGATAGTTCTTCCTTGGCAGTTTTTCTTTTTAAACAAAATATATTAGAAAGTGTACTTTAGAGAAATAACAGAGATTTATTCCTCCTTTTATTTTATGGAAGAAAGCATGATTACACTGATTTCTCCCTTCAGGTTTTTGCCTAGAATAGTGAAAAGCTAAAATACTCATTTTGGTATCATTTGCCAGAGTTAATTACAACACACTCACTAATATAAAATGTCTTAGTTTTCAACTTCGTTAATAATTCATTATAATTACTCTCTAGTATTTCGATCTTCAAAGTCCTTTGGTTTTGAGGGTGGGAATGAATAGGAAATACAGTGTAAGAATATTTGGGGTATTGGAAGCTGAAATGACCTTCCATATTACTCACTTTTGAACCATATTGCACTTTTTGCAGCAACAAATGTATAAGTTGCCATGGAAATGTATGATGGTTATATGTATCAAATGAACCCATACTCAGTACATTTGGTGGTCTCTCTCATTCTTTTAGGTAAGGAGAAATGTTTAAGTTAAATTATAGGAATGCAAAATGGTCTTAAACATTATTATAAGAAGATACACAATTTTAGGTAATGTATGTAGAATTTGATACTCTAGGCAGGACAGTAAGATTTTGTGGTATATGATGAGGGGATAATAAAAGATGTTCCATTTATAGATACTGGGGGAAAGTGTGTGGAAAATAAACAGTTTGGAGGCACACATTCACACTTATGGTAGGTAGTTTTATTTTGGACTGTATCCTAAGTGCACTTCTTTTTTCGACTTGTAATATAAATCTCATTACATGGTACAGATTAAGTACTTAAAAATCTTGAATTTGTACTTTAACTTGATGGGCAATGAGTCAGAGATTTCAACCTTTATAAATTGAATGTATTAATATGCACGTAGAGCTAAATCCCACCTAGATGTCTGGCAAGGAATGAGGTATTACTGGAATTTAAAGATGGGGACTATTAAAGACACGCAGTACCTAAAGTTGAAGAGTTTGACTCAGAAAACATGAGTTCTGGACCCTGGAACTGGTCTTGGAATATTATATTTGACCAGATATTTTGACTCTCAATCTGCTTTTATATATATATATATATATATATATAA